>NW_022196904.1:160918134-160925356 GCF_008632895.1 Mastomys coucha | reverse complement strand
CAACCCGGGTGATCCCAGCACCGCTGCAAACCTGGTCCCTACACCTGCAACCCGGGTGATCCCAGCACTGCTGTAAACCTGGTCCCTACACCCACCACCTGTGGGATTACTCTCTCTCCCCTCCTAACTGCCAGGTGTTCGCTATACCCTAAGTTCACTTTACTTCCTTCCATCTCCCCTCTCCTCCCTACACTCTGGCCACTAATGCCTCTCAGTACAATCAGTACAGCATTCTCTCCTGTATAGAATAAACACTAAGATTTGAAATAAATTCCTAAAACTACCAATATTATCCACAAGACTTCTCTTTTCTTATACCCTTAGCTCTAGACACTAAAAATTTCCAACCTTTTGATTGCATTGTGTTGTCTCTTATCTGTAAACCTTCGAATGACTGCCTGAATGTCTTTCTTTTTGCTTAGAACTCTCGTACTTCTGCTCTAGGCTTCAAATCAAATGGTATATAAGAGTTTTCTGATTGCTTAAACAGACTATCCCAGGTTTCTGGTATATGCACTCAGAGTAATCTGTATATGTGTACTGACTTGCTAAACTCAGCATCTCCATGCAAGGTACATTACAGACACTTAGTATGCATTTGTCTAACAAAAACCCAGACATAAACACTGACCTAAGACACTACAGACTGAAACGTAAAGCCCTAAGAGCTCTGAAAAGGCATTGGTACCTGCTGCGGCATTTTCAGGGTGATGCCATTCTCTGTACTCACTGACGTCAGTGTGACAGACACGACCAGGAAGGGGTGAGGAATGTACCGTGACATGGAGACCTCCTGCAGAACCTGGATGCTAGCTGTAGGATTCGAACTGTAAAAGTAAACAAAAAAGAAAGCTCATAGCTCAACAGGTGCTTGGGTTTTTTTCCTTTGCAGTTGCTATATTATAGCACATTTTATGTCTACACAGCAGACCCAAATGTCTTCTCCCCATTGTCCTTTCCTCCCCAAATATCCTTCCATTGAGATTGTTAATATTGGGGCTGGAGAGATGGCTCAAAGGTTAAGAGCATTGACTGCTCTTCTAGACATCAATTCCCAGTAGCCACATAGTGTCTCACAACCTCCTGTAACGGGATCTGATGACCTCTTCTTGTGTGTCTGAAGACAGTGTCAGTGTACTCATATGTATACATAAATAAATATTTTTAAAAAGATTATTAATGTTGAGAGACTCAAAGACCATATACAAGAAAATAAGACAATAAGAGGCAGTTAAATGCTGGAAAGCAGGAAAAATAAAACCATAACACAGAACACCCCAAACCAGGGGTCAGGGATAACACAGAACACCCCAAACCAGGGGTCAGGGATAACACAGAACATCCCCAACCAGGGTCAGGGACAACTATATGGTTGAAATGACAAAAGTCTATCTACTGAAGTAGTGATGTTTTAATTTTTTATCTTTGCATTACTAATCCATCACATTACTTCAGCACACACCTAATTCATATACTTATTAAAAAATATATACTTTTAAGAACAAAGGACAATGCTCCTGTGACCGCCATGCTGCAAGCTGACCAATGTCAACAATATAAGGTTTCTGTGCTGCAGAGTACAATATCCACCGTTGCAGGGTGAAGTGAGCTTCCTGCGGATAGTTCCTCAACTTCCCACAAGTACCTGGAAAGTTTATTAGCTACCAACTTGTAAGATGTGGGAAAAAGGATCTAAGACTTAGCTCAGCTAAAATGGTAGTCCCCTCCCCAGAACACAGGGAGAAACGCTCAGACGTTGGTACAGGCTCCTGTGTTTTTCTTCACAACTACTACATAGACATCACCAAAACTCCTTATAATGAAACAAAATATGAAGATGGAAAAAGGGTTTTAGAAATCTGATAAAAAGAGGAGCCAGAGAGACTCACCCCATGTTAGAACTCACCCATCAGATTTTCTTTCAATACTGTAAAGGCATATTGAGCAGTCTGCTCTAAACACGACCACCATGTCCCGGAAGACACTAAGCAGTAATGTTTCCATTGGTGCTTTGGTGACATGAGCAAAGGCATTGTCCAGGTTGGATGTTCGTAGGTAGACTCTGAGCTGAAGAAGAAAAGAAGCACATACAAATCAGACAGTCACAGGGGGCGCTTAGCCTCTCAGTCAGGTCATCTTTATCCACAGACTCCTCCCCAGCTCACTTCTAAGTAACAGGAGTCAAGAGAATGAACAACATTTTTGCAAAAAATGAAATGTTTATATTTTGGCAAGCTAACTCTTTTTTTTTTTATTTTTAAACAGATTTATTTTGACTTGTGTATTTATATACATATATATATATATATACATCTTATATTTAAAAGAGATTTCTTGCAACAAATTATAAAATTATATATATATGTATAGCAAGCTATACCAAAGATAAAGTGATCAAGAGTGAATGTAGTATTATGAAACCGTGTTTCAGATCTGTGTACTCAAACTGGATTAATGTAGCTACTACTTCCTCAAAAACAGCACATAAGTCAATACATTAATAAAGCTATCCTTAAGAACAGTCATTCTTATCTATGTTTTACTTTTAATGTTTTATTATCAATCCTTAGAGTTTATTTTCTACCTAAAAGGTTATCTTCTTTAGGTTTATTTACTTCTGAGTCAGGGTTAATATTCAGCTCAGCATGGAGCTGAACTGACAATCCTCCTGCTTCAGCTATAATGGTTATATTACAAATTCAACTTGTCACTTTAAAAAGGACAGGAAGGACCTAAACAGCAAGTCTTCTACTAAAACATGTAAATTACTGGGACAATATGCTCTGCTCAGCTTTTAATGGCTTACTGTCTACCAAAGCTAAATCATGCTTAGCTCCAAAATTAAAACTCTATTATTTCTGAGGACAAAAAAGTTACCTCTTCTTGACGGTCACCTAGGTTGTAACATGCAAGGACCATGAAGTCATTCCACCAGGCTAGGCCACCAGTCACAATCATATTTTGCTCCTTAAAAGAAAAAATTAAGATGCACTTACCTTAGTTATATTACTTAAAACTTTCAACAAATATAATACTCTTAGAAAGCTCAGAATATTTCTGCTTTATTCTCTCCTGCAAAATTATTTCTCCAGGACTTTTATTAACAATGTATCATATCCTGTCTTTTAAAAAAATAAATATTCCAAAAAGAAACAGTTGTGCCATTCAAAATATCTCAGTACTATACGGCACCATTAATCTTACATCTAAAACAACTTAATTTAAATTCTGGCTTTACTCCTCAGCAGATGAGTGCATGAATCCGTCTCTAGGTAAATGATAGTATTAGTGTCCTAACTGGGCTGATAACACCAAACATTTAACGTGCCTGGGACACAAAACACCTATGTTAATTTCCTTCATTCCTTCCCATTTGACTCTCATAAAATCTAATTCATTCTCCCTCTTATCCTCCATCACCAACTCCCACTATCTAGATACACATTTCACACATAGAATGATCTCTAATTTTGTGGATATTTAGTTTTCCCACATTAGACAACTCAGTCTTTTTTCGTGTAACCCTGGCTGTCCTGGAACTCACTCTGTAGACCAGGCTAGCCTCGAAGTCAGAAACCCGCCTGCCTCTGCCTCCCAAGTGCTGGGATTAAAGGCATGCGCCACCACCGCCCGGCTTGACAGCTCAGTCTTAAAGTAATATTAAACCCTAAGCTAAATAATTATTGCTACTAATCTTTTTTTCCCTTCTTTTCATGTGTCTGTCAAGTGGTGTGCGTGTGCGTGTGTGCGTACACCAGGGTTTGAGGTGACATCTCTCAGTCGAAGCTACTGGCTGATATGGTTGCTTCTCCAGGCTGCTTGCTCCAGGGATGCCTCGTCCCTCCCTTCCAAGGATGGCCTTATATGTGACCTGCCATTTCCACTGAGCATCTAAGTGGCCTCTGGGGATCTGAGCTCAGGTTCCCTGCTTTTATATAAAACACTTTAATGGCTGAGCCATCTCCCAGTACTTATCAATGATCTTAATAAGAATAAAAAGCCAGTTATCTCAGTGCAAGATCCTTTATCAAATATCAAGTATTTAACAAAAGGGACTTATTGGCAATTATCAAATGTCAGTTTCTCTTCCCACTTCTCTTCTCTCCGAGAACATGTGAATACAGCCAGTGCTGCACAGTGGAGCTGTACCTCTAGCCTCAGGATCATGCTCTTCCTTTTGCTTTTTTATGCTTTGAATTTTTATTTTTTTTAAAGAAAAAAGAACTAACCTGAGTAATGTTTCCAAAAAGTTTCCATTTTTTGGTGAGTAGAGAATAATGCGCAAATCCAAACTTGCCAGCCACAGCAATATTTTGTCCAAGTTTATCAATAGCTGAAAACTGTTTAAAAAAAAATTAAAACCTCTTTCCTGTACATGGTATAAAGTACTTAATAAAATACAAGGTGAAGAGACTACGGATACATGTTTGCTAAGTCATTCAAATCTAACATGCTAAACTAAAAGCCTAAATATTGACAAAATGTAGAGGAGAATCCACTAGTAACCCGCAGCAGATGAAGCACTGAACTTTCTGTTATGAGTCCACAATGGCTCATCTCCCAGAATGATCACAAGACCAACAGAATAAACACTCACCCGTATAGGCCAATTGCTTTCTAGGTAGGTGCTGGAAATCTATAGGAAAAAGATATTAGTTTGGTAAGACTTATGAAATATATTCCAAATTAAAGCATTAACTTAGCATACAAGATGAGTTTCAGCTTCCTGCATGAATACTAGCTTTAGTAACAGAGCCCTTAGAATTGAGCATCTGTTTAGGAGCCAATATTTATATGTCCTATCTTAATCCTTTCAAGGTTTTAAGACCCACACTTCCTTCCCCACCACAGCATTGATTGAGTTATTAAACTCAATATAAACTGACAAAGAAGCATGTTATGGTAGCCACAAACTGCAGCCAACAGTTTCTGTCTGCTGATGTAGACCATCCCCAAATAAATGGCAGCTTCGGCAGGAATTTTGGTCTGTGATGGAAATCTTCATTGTTTTTAAACTGTTGTGATTTAAAAAAAAAAAAAAGCAATGCATATAAAATCAATGTAAAACAAACAAAAAAATTGTTGCTTCAGAATAGCAACTGGCTTATTTCTAAAGATGTACCCATAGGCCTGTGCGAAAATGCTTAAACTACTACTTTTCTATTTGGCTGTTCAACTTTACTGATGCCCAGGAACCCTTAACTTAATACAGACATTCGGGTCTCCACCCTAAGCATCAACATGAACACAGTCCCAAGTTATCTAGCTTACGCCTTTGTCCATGGTGTCACTTTATCAGAGCTAGTAAATGTTCAAACGCAGAGGAAACTGTGGGTTATTAATGTGGGGTAAGTTTTAGCTCTGTACACGCCTAGTCTCTTAATTAGCTTTCATGGCAGCTGGAGGAAGCGGAGTGTGAATTAATAGAAAAACAGAGCAATGGAAGAGTCTTCTGTTCCTGGAATAAGAAAAGCTTCAATTTATTCAAATTTATTTTAATTTGACTCAAGAAAACTGGATATATACAGAAAAGAAACCCAAATCGAAAAACCATGTAAAGTATAATCAAATCTTCTAATGAGTTGCCTAAGGACAAAAAGAGAATCAAATAATAAACCCAAAGCACTTGCATTATTCTCAATAAAATTAGCTCATAAAGGATTAAACTGCAGTTACCCAGACAGTCAACTTAAAAGTATAAGTGAATTAATAGCTTTCTGTTACTTAAAGAAGAATGTGACCGGTGTATCACAGTAAGCAGCATGCCGGCACTGGGTAAATCAAAGAACTTGGATGATTCACTGATTTGTATGAAATGTGATGTGAGCCAGCACACCACTGCACAAATGATTCCAACATAAAAAGGCTCAGTAAGAGCGTATCAAATTATCATACTCTAATGTATATCCCTACAAAAACAAAACAACCCCCCAAAACAAAACCTACTGTTTTAACTTTCAAAAGTCTATGAAATACTACAAATTATAAAGTTTGTACCTTCAAAACTCAAACATGAGTTAAAATAATATGCTTTTTAGTTTTGTCTGACTATATTATTACTAGAACATACTGTACATATTTCCCTAGTATAACCTTCTTTGATCTATGTGTCATTTGAACTTTGTACTATACACTTAATGCTGTGTGTAGAAATGGTGCCAAGAAAGAGGGAGCTAATAAAGAATGGAGAAACTCGGCCATGAAAGGACGTAAGTCAGCCCAGGCATCATGCCACATCACTGGGAAACTGAGCTGCGGTACAGAAAAGTCTTCCCCGTCTTAGGAGGCTTTGCCAGTCTCCCTTAAATGGAAACTAACTGCTTTCCTTCTTTTTTCCCTGTTAAACGCTGTCTCCAGACTAGATTAGTTTTGTCTATCTAGTGAGACTAAAGGACTTGCCCCAGCAGATTTGTTCTTTGCCAAATACATCTTCCATACCTGATAAAAGTAGAGGGATGTAAGCGAATCACTTTCAAGCAAAATAGCCTTTAAAATTCACTTCGAGCTCCCTAGTGAAGTACCTGGTACTTCCCTCCTTCATTTTGTAACAGATATTCTGTCCAGGGAGTTAGAGCCAGGTTAATTATAAAGTCAACATTCTTAGAATACTAGATAATAAACCAATGTTTACACTATACAAAGCACTGCACCCAACAAAGAACAGAGCCACAAACTAGAAGGCTTTTTAAAAATTTCACCTGTGTTCCAAATGTGTTACTTTCTAAACTTGTAATTAAGAAAACTAAATTTAAAAAATAAACTGAGAAAGGTACCATCTATACAGCTGGCTACTAACTGCTTCTAACAAGTATGTATGCATTTAGTTTGGCTAGAGACATATAACTAACAAAGCCTTCTAATCTAGAAAGTAAGTTGTATGAAACGGAAGGGTTGAACAAACAAAAGAAATAAATTGCAGTGTTGCAGATGATGGGCAGAAAGCACAGCAGAATTAGCGAAGCTCAGTAGATGGACTTTAAATAATGCAGTAAGCACACTGAATAGAACCCACACAACCAAATCAACTTTAATGGAGAATGTGGTCTTACCCTATATGCGAGGGCAAGAGGGAAAGGGAAGGAAACCATGCCCTGTGTTTCTCCAGGGAGTCCTCATGACTGACACTTCTGCACTTTATAGCCAGTTCCCAGAAAGACCACTGTCACTCTGCATTCAGTCGCCAGGCTCAGTGTTAGCAAACAAAGAGTAGAGCAACTCTAAC
>NW_022196904.1:160911317-160918124 GCF_008632895.1 Mastomys coucha | reverse complement strand
AAGGGCAAATTCTAAGTTTTAATAAATTATGATTCAACACTAATAATTAGGTTTTTAAGTATACTGGATTTTTCAGTGTAGACTGTTTTGAGGCTTATGTAAGCCAGTACTCTGTGATGCTGCATGACTCACAGCAACTTCCTCACGTACAGAGCCTGTTGGGCTAGATGACCTCCACGGTCCTCCCAACTCTAAAAATTCTATGAATTTGAAATTAAAATTCTATTTCAATGTAAATGTCTTGGGTGCACAGCTGTGACATTTTAAATTTATAGCTTTATTAGTTTTTAAGTGTTTATTTCTCATTAGGGTTTATGAGGGTCCCAAAGCAGAATAAAGTTTTTGGCATTTTTAATTTATTTTTTGTGAACCACTTGTTTAACCTAATGGTAAATAAGCTAACCATTTAACAAGTATTTTACCCAAACTATTTTATTTAAAACTAAAGGAACAGAGATGAATGAAGAATTGAAGAGACCTAGGTAAACCCACACTTAAAAACTTCATCTGGCCAAGTGAGTACAGTTAGCTAGCAGACGACAGACTCCTGCACTACCTACAGTCCTAAAATAAGTGCTGTGTGTTTGTTTAATGGAATGCTTCATAGACGGCTAAGAATCACTGAATCTTTGAGCTGGAAGGAAATTCAATTTTATTATTGCCTGATGCTTTAGTTCCAGACCTACCTTCTTCGATCCTCTGCTCTACTTGGCTCTCTGGTAACACAGACCTGGCTAGGCAGAACTGGCATTGATTCTAGGTCAGTGTAGAATGAATAGTTCAAAGTATGGGGAAATGAAAATAGCAGAGAAATGGCTATAGGAGAGAAGGGAGCAGTGGAAAATTTTAGTCAAGGAAGTAGCTGATGCAGTTCTATATTTAAAAATGTTACTAATTATAAAATGGTATGTACATTGTTTGATTTCATGAAGTTATTAATGTATGTTAAATATTTTTTTTCAGTGCATACTACAAGTCAATGTAGGAGCTATTCCTCTTTTAACCCTCACAGAATGACCACTTTTCTGTCTTTCACTTTCTCAAAATCAACTGAAAATAATATGAGAGCTGAAGCAGACTAGTAAGATACAAGCAGAGAGAAGGCAAGGAATTATGGAAATAGAAATGGATTAAAAGAAGCTAGTGTGGTAGTGTATGTGTATGGTCCCATCATTTGGGACCAACTACATAACAAGATTCTATCTCAAAAGGAAAGGAACGGAAAAGAATTGAAAGGAAAAAGAAAATAAAAATAAATTGACTAAGAGAAACTAATCCAAGAGCAGGCTCTGCCATTTTGGTACTAGAAGGAGAAAGAAAATATTTAGAATTTTGAAACTATGCATACAAATTTATTACAAGAAATTTCAATTTACTTACTGCCCCAAATTAATCTTAACTGGCATCCAAATTCAGAATTGATCCATTTCAAATGTCAATCTGTCAAAGTTACTAAATGAATCTGCTAATTTAAACGTGGTATCAGGATGAATCCATAATTTGGAAAAACATTAAACCATAATAAAATTATGAGCAATAAGTTTCTCTAATGTTCAGAGGGCCGCAGTTTGAGTCAAATGTAAGTGATTAAATGCTGAAACTATAAAGTGAGCTACACTAAGTGCCAATCAAATCATCTCTTACCATGCAGTGGATGGACTCTGCAAGCCCACTGTGCTAGCTTAAGCAAAACAGAGGTTCAAAGTAAAGTCATCTTCACTGAGGGAAAACAAGAAACCTTTCAAATGGAAAGAAAACAGGCAAGGAAAAAAAAACCAAAGCATTGAGAGAGATATAGCAATGAAGACAGTTAAAAACTTTCCAAGTGATGAACTCCTAATAAGTGAGTCATTAGTACTCAGTAAATGAACACTTACCTGTACAACATGCCAATGCCGATGACCAAGTAAAGTGCTTAATCCTGGAGACTCCAGACCGCCGTCTGCAAATGGGCTCTTCTGGTGCCTGGGCATACGCTCGGCACGTGCAGAAGAGTACTTGGGGTTCTGGGCCTGTGAGGCTTCCCCACAGTTCAAGTATAAGCGGTCTTCTCCCTGAAGCAACACCTGCTCCTGGTTACTCTAGATGGCGAAAGAAGTGCAAAGGGAAAACATGAAGATACTCAGCATTAGGTAGGGACAACTGAGCAACATGCCCTTTGAGTTTTATTACTGAACAAGTACCATAAATCAATATTGATTTTTTTTCACACGGCAGAATCTACATAATGATCTTGTATATTGCATTTAGAGAAGAGTCAATGTTTTAGTGATTCTTAGTGCAAATACGGTTTTTTTTTTTTTAAAATAAAAGAGCTGATGATTTTATTTTCACATTTCACAATATAAGTGAAAACCCCACTTTTTTGTATCACTTCTCCCTCCAAAAGTATTCTCTGTTAGGAAGAGAAGTTTCCTTTTCATATATCTCGTAAACACTCAGGCTCAGCACCAAGATCTCCTGGCGAAACAGAACAAGAAATACAAAATGGTAAAGAGCAGTTCTGCTCTTATCTGAGTCATGCCAAGCTGTGTGGACACCATCAGAGGGCGGTGGGAGATCTCGTCATTGGAGGCCCGGGCATCATGGGCATGTAGCCTCCCATGGGCGGTGTCATCCCAGGAGCTGCTCCCACAGGCATCATCCCAGGAGGGGGGGCCCATCATTGGCATCATGGGAGGGCCTCCCATGTGGGGTGCAGGCATCAAGCCAGGCCAAGGAGGACCCAGGAGACTGGGGGAGGCAGAAGCAGAGAACAGAGCTGGAGGGATCTCTCCTTGTTGACAATCAGGCTCTGGGCCTGCTCTTCCATCCATTTCTAGTAATAGTCTTTCACATTCTCTTTGTGTTTCTGACCACTACAGTGTGTTTTCCTCACAGACAGAGAATTGTGGGTAAGATACGTATCACAGTAGTCACAATAAAGTTTAGCCATGATGCTTCACAGGCTATTGGCTACCCGGGTGCAAATACAGTTTTTGTATGGTGTGTTTTGTCCCAGTTGTTTGAATAGTACCTTCCACTGGCACCTCAAATGGTGACACTGAGAACTATACCTGAAAAACTACATGTAAGTACAGATTGCTTACAACTGACTGTGCAAATTTTTATGATATTCAGAGATGCAACAGTGCCTGCTTTTAGTTAACTATGCCTTTAATTAGAGCACCAGTGCTCTCAAGATGAAAAGATTCTTATATTCAAATCAGACAGTGTATCCTATCCCTTTCCCATTTAGTCCAAAATACAATCAAGAGTGATACACACACACATACACACATCTATATATCAATATCTTTTTGTATATATGTATGTGTGTGTGCGTGTACACGTGTGTTTGCACGTGTGCATGTGTATGTGGTGATCCAAGGTTGATATCAGGTCTCTTCCTTAACAGTTCTTTTCTATATTATACATTGAAGCAAAATCTCTTGCTGATAACCTGGAGACTGCATTCTGGCTTGGCAGACTAGCTAGCTTGCTCTGGAATCCCTATCCCTACCTTCTTCCTGCCATGGCTGCCATGCCCACCTGGCTTTTCTGTGGGTTCTGGGCATTCAAAATTCAGTCCTCACGTACCCACTCACTGAGCCATCTCCTCAGCCCCATAAGGGGCTCTAAAAGTATCTGGAATGTGGCAGGGCAGGAAATACACTCAACTCTCTCCTTATTTTTCTCTGGATCCTTACTATAGTATAGAGTTCTGAGATCTGGGTTATTTTCACATTAATTTTCAATGTATCGTAAAATTTAAATAACTTGTCACACCACTTATCATTAAAAAACCACTGATAATGGTACCAAGATATGTACCCATAACATATAACTGCAGCATATTAAAATACATAATCATTGTGATCCTCTTGCTTCAGCCTCCCAAGTGTGTAGTATTACAAGTGTGTGCCATTATGCCATGGCCTCAGAATTTTTGTTCTCTCTGCATGTGTGTGTGTACATTTTTGCATGTGTGTATGAGAGTGTGTGAAGTGAAGGTCTTCCTCAATCACTCTCCACCTTGTATTTTAAGACAGGGTACACCATTGTACATGGAGCTTGCTGTCTCTAGAGCTGAGGTCACAGACACACCCTATCATGACCAGCCTTTCCCTCAGGCCCTCAAGCTGGCGAAACAAGCACTTTACTGACCAAGGCATCGTCCCAAAACACCTACAACTTTTTTTTTAAAGTTTTATTTATTTAATGTATGTGAATACACTGTCGCTGTCTTCAGAAACACCAGAAGAGGTCATCGGATCCCATTACAGATGGTTGTGAGCCACCATGTGGTTGCTGGGAATTGAACTCAGGACCTCTGAAAGAGCAGTCAGTGCTCTAAACCTCTGAGTCATCTCTGCAGCCCCAGCTAGTAATATATCTAAGTAGAACGTACTTTGGAAAATCTTACCCAGATAAAGGCTAAATTAGTCAAGGTATCTTACATGTAAGTATGGCTTCTTTCAAATTGAATAAAACACCAAACACAAACAACCCCCACACCACCACCAAAAAGGAAAAGTCCAAAACATTTTCAGAAATAAGACTTTGGTATAAATTTTATAGAAATATTTGAATCACAGAAATACACAAAGAAAGGACAGTTAACAATTTTAGAAGTATATTCAAATCTGTGGGACATAGAAAATAGTCTAAAATTCTGGCATAAGAGGCATTAAAAACAAAACAAAATAAACAAAAAATTGCAGTTTTAATTACTTACCATACAAGGGTTTACAGTGAGTACACTCTTGATAAACTGAAATAGCAAAATGCTGGGCTCTTTAGCTGTACTCCTGAGGTCAGTCTCCATTTGAGTGTGCTGAGAGCCCAATCCACTGATTGCCCATAAGTGATAGCCTTCTGCACCCCAGCTCTTGAAGGAAGAAAAAAAAAAGAGCAACACAAAGTTATTTTGATTTCTTTTATAACCTCAGTTAAATACTGAAAACAGTAAATATATGAAATAACCATGGCACAATTCTTATGTTCTGAATACTGGCGCAACCATGACAAATAACCAGACCAGAACCACATCCAGGGTAAGACTCAGCATGTCGAGATGCTCGGTGTGAAAGTAAGCAAAGCTGAGTCTGACCCCCAGAGCCCAGGGAATGATGGAGAGAACCAACTTCATAAAGCTGTTCTCTGGCATTCACACAGAAGCCTGCTCACACATACACACATCATCCACATCATCTACACAGACACACAAAATAACTATTTAAAAAAAAAACCAGAATCAATGATTCTTGTCATCTAGTGCATCTTAACTATCACCAGAGGAAACCACCGTCATTACCTTCTACTTAGAATGGTAAAACATTATTCAACATTCTCAGCTTCAATTTCAGGATTACAATCCTAAAATCCTTTTGTAATATCTCAATTTAACTGACCTGGTTCTCAAGCTCTGACTATGACTAGAAGCTCAGTGAGAAAACGTCTACAGCAGATGCAACCTTTGTGTACAGCAAAGAGCCCTGGGTGGGCTGTTGGCTGTAACACTTGTTCTCATTCCAGCTTGACCTTGCTATACTGTGTTGGTCAAGGTGCCTAGTTTCTCTAGATAGAGGTTTCTCCACTTGAGAAATGTACAGTAAAAGATTTAAATATATTTCTCTAAGCTCAATCAATATTGACATTCTGCAACTAGATTCCACCATAGAATTTTTGAAGCTAGTAATTTTTAACATGTAAGCAAGCTTCAGAAACTGCTGCAAATTGTTAAAGCTAATAACTGCTGGGTGGGGATGGCATAAGCCTTTAATCCCAGCACTTGGGAGATGGAGGCAGAGGCAGTTTGAGGCTGGCCTGGTCTACAGAACAAGTTCCAGGACAGGCAAAGCTACACAGAGAAAACAGGTCTCGAAGAACCAAAAGGAAAAAGAAAGAGGGAAAACCAAAAGCTAAATAGTTGTTTATTTCATGTGTGTGTGTATGTGTGAACCTGTGTGTGCACAGGTACACATGGAAGCGAGATAATACCCTGTTCTACTGCCTTCTCTTGATTTCTTTGAGATAAGTTCTCTGTAAACCTGGAGCTAACTAATTGCTTGGATCTTTAGTTTGTGGTTGAAATACCAACTTAGTGAACCTGATAATAATGGTTAATACATGCAATTTAAAGGCACTAACTAGTAGTTACATAAATGTTATCATATGAAAACGTGTGTGTGTGTGTGTGTGTGTGTGTGTAGAGAAGCCAGAAAAGGTCATTCCTCAGAAGTGTCTACCCTATTTCTCTTTTTTTTAAAGACAAAGTCATTGCAAAGGCAAAGGCAAGAGGATTATTAGGTTAAGGCTAGCCTGGAATGTATACTTTGAGGCCAGCCTTGATTACATAGCAAGAAACCCCATATTAAGTAAATAAATTTCACCAAAACTGAACTATACGGGAAATATCTACTGAGACAAAACTCCTCTCTGGTTTTGTGAGGTCAATGTGAGAAAAAGACAGGCTCTGGGGTTCACAGTGTGTAGAGGGTCACAGTGTGTATAGTCACAGTGTATATAGTCACAGTGTGTATAGTCACAGTGTGTATGGTCACAGTGTGTATGGTCACAGTGTGTAGAGGGTCACACTGCACCTGTGTTTAAAGGAAGGTACTTACCATGGAGCTGATCTTAAGGGGATCTTTTTTGGTACCATCTGATCTGTAACTGAAACACAATAGAAACTTAATTAGCTTCCAATGACATATAATATACATACCACTTAGCTTCAGCTTTAAAAAAAAATCAAGGGGGCTGGAGAGATGGCTCAGTGGTTAAGAGCATTGACTGCTCTTCCAGAGGTCCTGAGTTCAAATC
>NW_022196904.1:160909949-160910868 GCF_008632895.1 Mastomys coucha | reverse complement strand
TCAAGTCCCAGCAATCACATGGTGGCTCACTACCATCTATAAGGGGATCTGATGCCCTTCTAGACTGCACATCAGAGCACTCATACATTAAATAAAAAAAAAAAAAATCAAATTGATTTTGTTCTTTTAAAGTAAAAATACATTAATAGTACATGAAACTGAAACACTTATGCTTATTACATATTTCTATTTTAAAGCAGCATTTTTTTGATTTAGTTTTTCATAGTGCTATTTTTGAGACAGGGTATTATGTAGCCCAAGCTGGCTTTAACATGAGGCCGTATACATAACTGGACTCACAAATGGAGTTTATTTCTCCTACTGTTTGGGATCACTAGATACATTTTTACTAAATCAACTGTAGCTTTAGGAAGTCAAGTTTGGAGAATCAATATATTCTCAATAAGGTAAATCTGAGCTTTACAAAGTGTTTTGGTGTAAGAGTAAAATAAGGGTGGATGGGACTAGAGGTTGAGTTAAGTATACCAAACTCAGACAGATAGAGCATCCTACTGTCTCCCCTACGCAGAATCTATACACAGGCAGCAGTGAGAGGGGCTATGAGAGAAGTGTGTCCCAGGGAAAGAAGACATGAGGAAATGAGAGAGGGTAGAGGAGCGACAGAAAAAACACTTCATGCTCTCTACCATGTACACAGTCTAGATTTACATATGAATGATGTATGGCTTGAAGCAGTGGGGGTTATTTGGTGAGAAGGGAAAATCTGAGCAAAGTGTATGTGCATGCAATGTAATCTTAAGCTCTAATGTTTGCTACTATTTTGTACACTATTAAAACATTTTAAAAGTAAAATAGGTTTTTAAAATTTTTTTATTTTAAATAAAGGTAGCGCTATGACCTGCATTTCTGCATATATGAGCTCTCAGGGAAACGATGGGTTACTCATCTAAAGTTTCTC
>NW_022196904.1:160895828-160909939 GCF_008632895.1 Mastomys coucha | reverse complement strand
CTCACGCAAAGTCTCCCCCAAGTGTACATATCAGCTGGGCTCCAAACACACTCCACAGAGAAAGACCTCCATATTCCCAGGTTACTATTACAGCACTGTTGTCAGGAGACCATCTAATCAATTTAACAGCTCCTGTTTTGTTCCAGATGTCTGTGAAAAGATAGTGAGAAGGGTTAAAAAGATTGTTGAGAAATACTTAGTACTTTTTACAAGCCATATATCCAAATGCAAACAAGCAGAGGGGCACAGACTCCTTGAATTCTAACTAGGATGAACCCCGTCTGTGAAGAGTACTGATAACTAAGGTCACCATCAGCCTTGGCCTGAACACCTCAGGAAGCAGGTGAATTATGGGAAGTGAAGGTTGGCTTTGCTGTGATTAGCCTGAATAACTACCACTGTGTAATCCTCTAAGCTTTTTAGTTCGTTATGAACCAGCTTCTGGAGCATTGGGATAAGGTTGCAACAAACATTTTATGTAGCAGTGTGATAAAAATGAATTCCGGGAGCAAGTATCAGACGATATCCTAGATGATTTTTCACACTGAAACCATGATGTTGAATGTCTCAAAATACTGGGGAAACTACTTTCCCTCTGAATTTATCTGTCAAACGCTTGAGAATCTTCATGATTACTGGTGACTCACACAGCATGTGAGGGTCAGGAGGTAAAGTTCAGTGCCTGCCCACACCTGGGAATCTAGTAAGGATACCAGGTAACGCCAAGATTACAAAGGTTGCATCCTTGGCTCAAAGGAGAGTAAGAGAGAAATGCCATGTAGATGAGGAGCAATTTTTCCATGTTTCATCTGATACAAAGAACAGAAACAAAAGTCCCATGATGGTTTTCAGTCACATATGATTCATAAGTTCTATAATTAATATAGATAACAAAACAAAACAAAATATACCACTTATACAGAGGATACAGTTTAAAGTGTTTTAATAGTAACCCAAGTGACCTTATAATGCAGTGCAAGTCCTGAAGCATCCACAAACTTAACTGTAAAGAAATATCAGCTCTTAATCAAAAATGCTAAAATACATAAATAAACAAATCCCAATAATCCCCACATGTGAGTCAAAGCAGAGGCAGATTCAAAGTCTCAGGATATTAGGTTAGTGTAGACACAGAATAAAACCACCACTCTTCCTACAGCTAGAGAAACAACAGGGCTGTCAGATGCTGTGGTGGGGAAAGTGCTTGTTATGCCAAGTCCAAGGACCTGAGCTTGATCCCTAGAATCCACGCTAGGGAAAACCAACCCTCTAAAGCTGCCCTCTGCCCGTGACAAGCACGCTGTGACATACTGTGTCCCCCCCCCCAATAATAAATGAAATAAGAGAAAAGCTGGGTGATGGCTCAGATTTTATTCACAGAGTCCACATAAATGCTAGGCATGGTGCCATGTGCCTTCCATCCCAGGAATGGGGGCCGAGACAGGACGGTCTCTGAAGTTTGCAGTCTAGCTGACCTGGGCAAGCTCAAGATTCTGTGAGGAATCCTGTCTCAAAAACTAAGGTAGAAAGTACCTGAGGAAGACACATGATGGTTATTTCCAATCCAATAAGTGTACCTGCTCCATTAGCATAAAAATATTTAAAAATGAGATAAAATACTATTCTACTTATGGGCACTTTAAAAAAAATGTTACTAAATTACTAGGACAGAGATATTAAGTAGGTTAGACCCAATAACTTAACAAACAAAACCTTTGGTACAGCTTAATAACAATCACAGAGACAGTAAACATAAAGAAAGCACAATGGGGATTTGGCAGCTCTTAATGTGCTACACACTCTGAGACACTGCTGGAGACAGATTCTAATTCTGATGCCACCCTCCTCCCTTGTCCAAAATCACTTCTAAGTTTTTCTTGAAGCCTACCATAGCTACAAGACATATCTATGACCACTTAGAAGTAAGTAGAAAGTTGGAGTAGATAGCGCTAACTCTGGGAGACCTTCTCCTTCCTCACTCTAAATACAAAAATCAGAATATGCCTTGATTGCTTCCTTCTTCAAGCAAACGCACAAAAATAAAGGTCCGAACTCAAGGGTCTATTTTATGATCATGAGGTAAAGGTCAAATAAAGGTTAACAACAGTTTACCTTTGACCGGGCAGTGGTGGTGCATGCCTTTAATCCCAGCACTTGGGAGGCAGAGGCAGGTGGATTTCTGAGTTCGAGGCCAGCCTGGTCTACAGAGTGAGTTCCAGGACAGCCAAGGCTACACAGAGAAACCCTGTCTCAAAAAACAAAAAACAAAAAACAAAAAACAAAAGGAGTTTACCTTTGTATTTCTTGCTATTTTAGAAAAGAAATACATACTATAGTCACAGTACATTTTTTTCCCGTTAGTTTTAGTCAAACGCATTTCCACTGACACCAAGTGTAGATCAGTCCTGTGACTAACACAGATTCACCAAGGGCTCAGCAAGGGTGACTAGCTTTGTTTATTACTATGCACCTAGCATTTAGAACACTGTCTAACACACAGTTGGTACTCAGTGAGTATTTGGGAGAATAAATTGAAATCAGGTAAAGACTACAGAGAGGTCTAGACAAGAAAACTAGAGGTTTAAACTAAACTGAGTGAGGACCCCAGAAAGAGATGAGGGATGAAAGGCTATTTCATGGCCCCTTTAATTCTCTTTACACAGAAATTCTTTGGCCAGATTCTTATCATATATTTCTTAACAATATTTACTTAGCACATACATTATTTAATTAAAAGTTAGCTTTGTTAAGCTTAGCATTACCAGTACAGTAGTTCCCTTTATCAATGGTTTCATTTTTCATACTTAATAATTACTCAAGATTAATTGTGGCCTTAAAGTATTAAATGGAAAAATTCAAGAAGTAAAAAACTTCAAAATTCAATTATACACACTGTTTTAGTATAACATAGCTTATATGTTGACAGAACCCTTATTTTTCTTAATGGCCACAAAGCACCAGGGTGCTGGCACTTCAGATACGTATAAGAGAACATGGAAACACTGTTATAACTGCAGGTCTTAATGAAAGAAAAAAACTCTCTGCTGACTTTGCTAAGATCAAATCTTTATACTTGGGAGGCTGACGCAGGATGACTGCTATAATCTCAAGGCTAGCCTGGGCTATAGAGTGAGTTTCAGACAGCCTGGGCTAATGTGGGAAAAAACTTTCTTCTCATGTAAAACTTAGGAAAAAGAAACCTGTACTAGTTTTGCTGTCACACCTCAAATTACAAAAATTTTAACTCTAGTGCACTCTTTTAAAGCAGAAAAGGCATTAAACCTGTGGGTTTAAGATACAAACAAAAACCACAGACTGACATGTCAGGACACTAAGCCTGTATGAAGACCTTAGGAAGCCTTTGCCCCCCAATATCTGTCATTCTTAGGCATCAGACAGTGACAGAGAACTGAAAAACTAATATGTATGTACACACACATATGTTATAGACAGAAAGATAGGGAAGATAGATGGATGATGGAGAGATGAGAGAGAGTGAGTTGCTACATCTGCCAATGGAGAAGAGGATGGCAAGATTCTCATGGAGTCGAAGAACTTGCGCTAAGAGAAAGGGACATCACCTACAAGTCTTCTGGCACAAGACATGAAATATAATCATAGATTAACTCTGAGACTGTGACACCTGAGGGCAAAAATCGGGGGTAGCAGACAGACGTAGTCAAGAACCCACATCTCTCTCCCCCACCCAAATGTTTTGAGAAAGGCCCCATTCAGTTTCTATTTTATTATCACTTATTTTAAGAGGTTTTGGTTATTTGACTGTGTGGTTTATGGAACACACTGTGATAGTTCAATACATGCATAGAGGGTGATTATCAAAAGGGGGACTCATCTTCACTTCAGCGTGACTGGATTTAGAATCACCATGGGACACAGCTCTGGGTATACATGAGGATGCTTCCAAAAAGGCCTCCTTGAGGACAGTGGGCAGCACTTGGAGCCCCTGACCAGACAGAAAGGAGAAAGCAAGCTGAGCTCCAGAACTCTGCTCTCTCTATTCCTGACAACAGACATGCTGTACCCAGCTGTCTCATGCTCCCAGCACCACGCTTTCCCTACATGGCAGGCTACACTTCCTTAAACTGCAAGCCAACGTACATGCTTCCTTCCTCTTTTCAAAACTCTTTTACGCGTATGGGTGTTTTGCCTGCATGCATGTCTATGGACCACTTTCATGTCTGGTGCCTGTAGAAGCCAAGAGACAGCACTTTTCTCCTGGAACTGGAATTACAGATAATTGTGAGCTGCCATATGTGCACTGGGAATCACACTCAGGTCCTCTGGAAGGGCAGCAGCTCTTAGCCTCTGAGCATCCCATCTTAAGTTACTTTTGTACAGTGTTTTGTCTCGCAATGAGAAAGGTAATGAATATAGGTTATCTCTTCTTATGCCTAATTTATAAATAAAACATTGCTACAGGCCTTTATGTGTAAGGGAGAATCAGCATACAGAGCTGGAGAGGTGGCAGACCAAGAGAGACATTACTAATACTCACCAGGATACTGCTTTGCTGTAAGCTCTAGTTTATGAGACAGCAGCATGGCTCCAGTAGTGTTGTCTATTGTATAAACTTGCACAGAGCCACTGTGAAAACAAACACTTTTAGTGACAAATGATCAATATAAACAGAAAGGCATGATCATGGGAATCTATGTTCCAGTGGAAGGTGTACAAAATAGAAAACCATTCTGTAAGTTATTAGTCAGCTCATCAGCCTGAACAAATGCATAGGCAACTCTGGTCACTTCCTTTCTAAATACTCTAGAGATTCCTAACATTTCCCAGGAAACACATACATTGTTCACTCTGCTATACAAAATTACCAAACAATGGAAACAATCTGACACATAGCAACAAGAGAAAAGAAAACACTGGTATATTCATACAGTATCATATCTATAACATTGAAAGAAAGAACTTTAGAGTGCGCATTAAGCTGGGCAGCAAATGTGTGTGTTTCACACACAGGCACCCTCCTCTTCTGCTTGCTTTAGGAGACCAACATAATAGGAAACACAGGAAAATATACTCATGACCACACATTTTTAAATTCTAAATAAAATATGAATAAATCAAATTATGAACATAAAATTTCCCTCCCCCCCCTTTTATTTTTGCCCTCCCACCCTCCCTTTTTAAAGGGATTTACTAAGACTGGTCTAAACTTTACTATGTAGCGCAGGTTATAATCAATATCCTCAAATTCACAATCCTCTTGCCTCAGTCTCATGAATACTAGGATTATAAACATGTGTCATAATGTCCATGTTTCAATTTTAAAACTCTCCATTACATGAGTCGCAGCAAAAAAACAAAACAATACAAAAAACAACTAATTTTACATGTGCACTTTACAAATATTCACTAATTAAATAAAATTACATCTCATTTAAGGTTCTTGCCACACAAGCATAAGGACCTACCTGAGTTGAATCCCCAGAACCCACATAAAAAGGTAGGTCCAGTGCCATACACTGTACACTGGGGAGCTGGAGACAGGTGGGTCTTTGGGGCTAGCTGGCCAGTCTAGTCTAACTAGTGAGCTCCAGGCAAGTGAGAGACACTGTTTCAAAGGGAACATGGTGTTTCTGAAAAAGATGTCCTCCTCAGATATCTTAAGGAATTAACAATAAATACTGATGTCTTAAAGGATGAACAGTAAAGACCTTAAATTTTAACGTATTTATTGTTTATAATGAGTATCTCAATTTTCCACAGTTGAAACATCTTATTTTTACAAATTCAAATGTTTAGTGTCTGAAATCAGATCTTTGCTTTTGTTTCAAAATAATAAAACACCTTTATATCATATATTAAGATGAATGATAATTATGACAGGCATAATCAAGCACCTGAGTATGTTAAGACATCTTAAGTTTAACTTAGTTATCAATTACCTTGCACAACCAAAGGCCATCAGTCGGTATTTGTTATTTACTGCAACACAAGTCCCATCAATAACATCTTGTGGCCAAACTCCATGAAGTTGCTACATTAAGAAAAAGAGTTAAAGCTTAAAAAGTGTATCCCTAAACTTACTGTTGATCCAATAATTATCATTTGAAAAAGGTTCAGTTTAACAAGGTTATCATTTGGTTTTACCTGCACAAGAAATTTCTCACAAAGACTATCATCTAAATATTTTCCCTCAAGAAGAAAATAGTAAAGACAAAGGAGAAATAGAAAGCATTTGCATTAGAAGCTGAGAAATAGTAAAAAGAGCTTAGAAATGGCTCATCCTCCATGTTGGGCACACAAAATGCCTGGGAATTTGGGAGTCTCTGAGAGAATGGTAGAGTTGGGTCAAAGTCTCCTTAGGAAGACTTGGTTCTTTGCTGAGCAGCCAACAAAGACCAACTTCTACTCCAATAGAAAGCTAAATACTTTTCCTTTGTGTGAATATTAAAGAAAAGTCCAAGATTACACTTTGAACCTTCTAGTTTTTAAGTCTTCCAAAGCTCAAAATATTGGGCTAGTCAGGTCTACGTACCCTCTGGAAGGGACTATAGGACTCTTTATAAGGAACACTGGAGACAAAAAATGGGGAGAGGGAGAAAGGAGCAGGGTAAGAGAAGTGAGGAGGGAAGGAACCAAAGGATGGACAGGACCCTTAAATAAATAACCAGTCAACAATCTACCAAAACAGAAAATAGTAATTTTACTTTGGGTCTCTGCACAGCAGCAAAATCTACATATTTACTATCTAAAAATAAAAAAGTAATAGCCTTTAAAGGATATACAATTAAAAAGGAAAAAGAAAAAAAGAGTCTCCTTGGGATGATACATATTTTGAAGAAGAAGAAAACCCAGAAAATACATCTTAGTTAAAGGCCAATCATAAGCTACCAGTCTGGAGAAGTGTGTCTGGAGCAGGCCATAAAGCTCTAACAGAAAATTCTTAAAGAAGATTAGAACATCTAATGATTTAAAGAATGGAGAAAATAAGGCAATTGACAGTCAGTTTGGAGTTAAGAGTTAAGTTCATAAAGAATACAATAATGCAGGGCTAGGTGACAACTCATTGGGTAAAGTGCTTGCTTTGCAAGCATCAGGACCTGATTTGATCCCCAGAGGTCATGTAAAAGGTCAAGTTTGGTTTTATGTACTTGTAATTTCAGTACTGAAGGTGAGGACAAGTGGGTCTCTAAAACTACATAGATAGCTAGTTTAGTCTACTTCAAGCTCTAGGCCAATGAGAGATCCTGTTTCAAAATTCAAGGTTGACAGTGACTGAGGAATGGGAGCCTAGGTTGCCCTCTAGTCTCCACAAACACACACGCGCGCGCGCACACACACACACACACACACACACACACACACACCCTGTACATACACAAACACATATGTGTGCATAAGCAAAGGCATACATGCATACACAAAGAACAACTAAACATAAAGAACCAAACAATTATTAACTCCTAGTGGAAATAAAAATCTGCAGAAAAGGAAAACTAGTCATTGGCATATTATATAGTTTGGTATTAACAGAATTTACATGCTGACTAATCTATAAACAATGGCTAATAATCTCACTAAAATAATAAACTTACTGAAAAGATTCTGAGTGTGTTGGGTTGGAGAGGATTGAAGCAAATGGTCATTCCCCATAAGACGAAGTCAATAACCCTACAACTGTCTATATAGCCTGAATAAAAATTATGTGAGCTAAGAGAACATAGGATTTAAAAATAAAGCAAAATTAACATATGTAAAAATTTAAAATGACAATCCATACCTCTGCAGTAAATCTACTGGATACTGGTGTAATAAATCCAACTTTACCATCATTAAATACAACAGCAAATCCATCAAGTGTGGCACAGTATTCCATATCTTTAATGTGCACATCTGCAAAGCCGAGGAATGAACCTACTGATGAAAACATAAATAGGATAGGGTTATAGTAAGCTATTACTTTACATATTTGGGTAGTACTACCGTACACCCAATATTAAACAACTGGTTCTACCTCATATACAAAGTATAAACAACTGGTTCTACCTCATATACAAAGTATAACTACCTCTAGATGACTGCAGGTCTACTGAAAATGGTACTGTAGAAAGATTGATGGCTTTTCTTCCATTTGTCATTCCTTCCCAATGAATAAGATGAAGAAGTCCATCAGAAGTTGCAACAAGGAGATCTTCCAGCACAGACTGCAAACTGGAGGGAAGCGAGCAAGTCAAGTCAATTACCTTGCAAGCCAGCATACCGGGAAAGCAATGAGATAAATATAATGGTTTTCAAAACTTGCTTCTACAAGCTAGCTACTGTGGTACACACCTTTAATCCTAGCACTCAGGAAGCAGAGGCAGGCGGGCACACGTGCATGCTTTATAATAAAAAAGCTGCAACAACTGACCAAACATATAGATAGAAAAATGTGAACCAGAAGAAAAAGAAAAGCCCATCAATATAAGTAAACTATTGTACAATCCCAATGTTAGACTAGCAGATTATCACTTAAAACAATTGTGATATAAATGCAGGCATCTCTATGAAGGCTGAGAAGACAGCTTTCAGTTGGTGATCCTGCCTCACCCAGGTTTGGAAGAACAACGTGAGTAAAGCCAGGGTCATGCAGTTGCCAGTCTGTCCCCCTCTCTCTGCAATGATCTCTCCTGGGAAAGGTTAGCTTCTGTTCCTGGTAACCACATAAAAAGCTAGGCGTGGTAGCATGTATCCCTAGTGCTGGAGTGTTGGGGAGCATACATGCGCATATCTCCCAAGTCTGCTAACCAGCCAGTCTAAGCAAATCATTGGGCTCCATGTTCAGTGAATGACCCCATCTCGAAATAATGCAGAGGAGTCAGGTGGTAGTGATGCATGCCTTTGATCCCAGCACTTGGGAGGTAGAGGCAGGCAAATTTCTCTGAATTTGAGGCCAGCCTGATCTACAGAGTAAGTTCCAGAACAGCCTAGGCTATACAAAGAAACCCTCTCTTGAGAAACCATTAAAAAAAGAAAAAAGAGGGGGCTGGAGAGATGGTTCAATGGTTAAGAGCACTGACTGCTCTTCCAGAGGTCATGAGTTCAATTATCAGCAACCACATGGTGACTTACAACCATCTGTAATGGGATCCGATGACCTCTTCTAGTGTATCTAAAGAGAGTGACAGTGTACACATACACAAAATAAGTAGATAAATCTTTTTCTTAAAGAAAAAAAAAAGAATATGGTGGAAAGCAACAGATGTCATCCTGCTCACAAACACACAGGAGACTCTACATAAGATACTCTATTTACCTCAATTAAAAATAAAAAACTTGTTGAACAATGGTTGGTGTCCATTGTTAATGAATAGTTCTTCAAAATGTTGAAAAAATAGGCCTTGTCTCAAGCTACCCAACTGCCACTCTCAATTAATTTTAGTACAAATGTCAAGCCTAATAAATTAGGTCTTTTCATGCTGTACTGGTTCTTAAAATATTCTGAATATCATTCTTAGTTTTAAGTACATATAAAAGATACATTGGCACAGGGGAAGTTTCCTAAACAGAACTCCAGTGGCTCAGGCTCTAAGATCAAGAATTGATAAATGGAACCTTATAAAACTGGAAAGCTTCTGTAAGGCAAAGGACAGAGTCAAAATGACAAATCGGCAACTACAGATTGGAAAAAAAAAATCTTCACTAACCGATAGAGGGCTGAAATCCAAAATATATAAAGAACTCAAGAAGCTAACCACCAAGAAACCAAACAACCCAATCAAAAAATGGAGTATAGAACTAAACAAAGAATTCACAACAACGGAATCTTGAATGGCTGAGAAGTACCTAAAGAAATGTTCAAAGTCCTTAGTGATCAGGGAAATGCAAATCAAAATGACCCTGAGCTTCCACCTCACACCAGTCAGGGTGGCTAAGATCAAAACTTCAGGTCACAGCTCATGTTAGCAAGGATGTGGAGAAAGAGGAACACGCCTCAATTGCTCGTGGGACTACAAACTGGTACAATCACTTTCAAAATCAATCTGGAGGTTCCTCAGAAAACTGGAAATAGATCTACCTGAAGACTCAGCAATACCACTTGGGAATATACCCAAAAGATGCCACACCATGCCACAGGGGCATGTGTGCCACTGTGTTCGTAGCAGCCTTATTTGTGATAGCCAGAAGCTGGAAACAACCCAGATGTTCCACAAGGGAAGAATGGATACAGAAAATGTGGTTCATTCACACAATGGATACTACTCAGCTATTAAGAACTAGGACATTCTGAGTTTTGCAGGTAAATGGGTGGAACTAGAATGTATCATCCTGAGTGAGGTAACTCAGACCCAAAATGGACATACATGGTATGTACTCACTAATAAGTGGATATTAGTCAAAAAAGTACAAAATACCCACGATACAATCCATAGAACTCAAGAAGGCTAAAAAGCAGAAGGGCCCAAGTGAGGACTCCTCAATCCCACTTGGGAGGGAGAAGAAAGCAATCACAGGCGGGGAGGAGGGAGGGAGAGACCAGGGTGGGAAAGATGACAGGGAGGGGAAGAGGGGAACATGATCAGGTATTGGTGTTGAGGGGACAGGACTGAAGCCCCGAGGAGCAACAGAATGAATCGAAACAGGTAGGAGGTGAGGAGACCCTCTAGAATGTACCAGAGACCTGGGAGGTAAGAGACACTCAGGACCCAAAGGGAGGGACCTTGGATGAAATTCCCTACAGTGGGGAGAGGGAACTTGTAGAGTCCATCTCCAGTAGGAAGACAGGGCATCAAGTGGAGGGATGGGGTTGCCATCCCACAGTCAAAAGCTCTGACCCAGAATTGTTCCTGTCTAAAAGAACTGCAGGGACAAAAATGGAGAAGAGCCCAAGGAAAAGGAGGTCTAGTGACAGGCCCAAATTGAGATCCAACTCAGAGGGAGGCCCCAAGGCCTGACACTATTACTGATACTATGGTATGCTTACAGACAGAGGCTTATCATGGCTGCCCTCTGAAAGTGCCTTCTCTCTCATTTACAAGTATTAATAGGGACAGGGAAGCAGCTGAAAGAGTCAGATGCAGATACTGACACCCAACCAACAGACAGAAGCTGGTAACCCCTGTGGTTGAAGCTAGAAGAAGCTGAGCAGGAAGGCGACTCTATAGGAAGAGTAGCAGTCTCAGCTTGGACCTCCAAGATCTCTCAGATACTAAACTACCAACCAGGCAGCATACACCAGTTGATACAGGACCCTTGATATATACAGCAGAGGGCTGCCTGGTTTGGCCTCAGTGAGAGAAGATGCACTAACCTTGGAGAGACTTGGGGCCCCAGGGAGTGGGGAGGTCTGGTGTGGGGGTGGGGGTGGACATCCTCTTGTAGATGGGGGGGTGGAGGTGTGGGATGTGGAACACTCAGAGGGTGGTCTGGGAGGGGGAATAAAGTCTGGACTGTAAAAAAAGATTAAGGAATAAATAATTTAAAAAAAGACAAAAAAGACAACGAAATCTCCATCATCAGTAATTTCATTACCTGAGTGGTTTATATAAGGGGAAAGGAGTAAACACTTGATTTTCAAAGTAAAAAAAAAAAAAATACATGAACACAGTCTCATGTATGTTTTAAATTAGACTAGTCCATCATTGGCTCCATAGATTATATAACAAGCTTTGCATTTCTCAAAACCAGGTATTTTTCAATTTAGGATTCTGACTGAGTTCTAAAGGATTTTATTAATATAGTAAGTAAGGAATATCATGCATGTATCACATCCTGTCACATATAACTTGAAGCTGAATAGTATTTCTGATTAACCAACTATTAAACTCATAAACAAATATTTATCTTTTAAATACGCTCTCTATTCAAGCAATAACAAAAGATAAAGACTTAATAATCTTCAGCTTTTATTTGATTGAGAATAAAAGGTGACAGTACTTTTGCTTCTATAAGCAACTTGATAACCATTATTCCTAATTTTATGGATTACACTGGTTGTGACAGTAGAAAATAGGTGATTATATAGTCTTTTCAGTGTCTTCTCTCTCATTTACAAGTATTAATAGGGATAGGGAATTTCCAAGAAGTATGTGTTTGACCAGCTAATGGTGTTTAAAATATAATTTTTTCTTTAGAAGTTTGAGAGAAAACTGAGACTGCCAACCACCTAAATTTGCAGAACCCTATTCTTATACAGGTGAAAGTCATTGTCTTAGTTAAGAGTTTCTATTGCTTCTATAAAACCCTATGACCAAAAAAGCAAGTTGTGGAAGAAAGGGTTTATTTGGCTCACACTTCAAATTCACTGTTTATCATCAAAGAAGTCAGGACAGGAACTCAAACAGGGCAAGAACCTGGAGGCAGGAGTTCATGCAGAGGCCGTGGAAGGGTGCTGCTTACCGGCTTGCTTCTTAGGACTTGCTCAGCCTGCTTTCTGACAGAACCCAGGACCACCAGCCCAAGGGTGGCACTACCCACAAGGGGCTGGGCCCTTCCCCATCAATCACTAACAAAGGAAAATGTTCTATAGACTATCTACAACCTATCTTACGGAAGCGTTTCTTAACTACAACTCTCCCTTCTCGGTTGACTTTAGCTTATGTCAGGCTGACATAAACTGTCCAGCAAAGTCAAACAAGTTGGAAGCAATTCCCCTCTTCCCTTTGGTGGTGCTAGAATTTCAACACTGGGCTGTGAGCATGGTGAAAACATGCTCTGTCTTTTTGTAAAGGCTATTTCTGTTTCCATGCGCTACATGGCTTTACCACCAGGTGGCGCCATAAAATCAAGTTGTATTGTCCTGCCTTGTTTGGTGCCCACATCCATTCAAAATTCCTTCTGCATCAAGTAAGTTTTTTTGAAAAAAAAATTTTTTTAAGATATTTTCCTTATTTACATGTAAATTTCTCCTTTCCCATTTTCCCCTCCAAACAAACAAACAAACAAACAAAAACAACAAGAACAAACCCCTGTTGCCTCCCCCCTCCCCATGCCTGCCACCCCGCCCTCTCCCACTTATTGGCCCTGGCATTCCCCTACACTGGGGCACAGAACCTTCACGGGGCCGAGGTCCTCTCCTCCTATTGATGATCGAATTTGCAAGCCTCTACTAAACACATGCTGCCAGAACAATCAGACCCACCATGTGCAGTCCTTGGTTGGTGGTTGAGACCCTGGGAGCTCCGAGGGTACTAGTTAGTTCATATTGTTGTTCGTCCTAAGGGGCTGCAAACCCCTCAGCTCCATTGGTCCTTTCTCTAACTCCTTCACTGGGGACCCTGTACTCAGTTCGATGGATGGCTGTGAGCCTCTACATCTGTGTTAGTCAGGTACTGTCAGAGCCTCTCAGGAGATAGCTATATTTAGGCTGGCTTGTCCTTTCTTCAGTCTCTGCTCCATAGTTAATCTCTGCAACTCCTTTCATGGGTATTTTGTTCCCCCTTTTAAAAAAGAATGAAATGTCCACCTTTTGGTCTTCTTTCTTCTTGAGTTTCTTGTGGTTTGTGGGTTGTTCTTCTGTATTCCAAACTTCTGGGCTAATAACCACTTATCAGAGAGTGCATACCATGTGTGTTCTTTTGTGATTGGGTTACCTCCCTCAGGATGATATTCTCCAGATCCATCCATTTCCCTAAGAACTTCATAAATTCATTGTTTTTAATACCTGAGCAGTACTCCATTGTGTAGATGAACCACAATTTCTGTATCCACTCCTCTGTTGAGGGACATCTGGGTTATTTCCAGTTTCTGGCTATTATAATAAATAAGGCTGCTATGAACATGGTGGAGCATGTGTCCTTATTACATGTTGGAGCATCTTTTGGGTATACGCCCAGGAGTGGTATAGCTGATCCTCCGGTAGAACTATGTCCAATTTCCGGAGGAACTGCCAAACTGATTTCCAGAGTGGTTGTACCAGTTTGCAATCCCACCAGCAATGAAGTAATGTTCCTCTTTCCTCTCCAGCATCTGCTGTCCCCTGAGTCTTTTATCCTAGCCAATCTGACTGGTGTGAGGTAGAATCACAGAGTTGTTTTGATTTGCATTTCCCTGATGACTAAAGATGATGAACATTTCTTTAGGTGCTTCGAGAGCCAAAACTATTCTCAACAATAAAGGAACCTCTGGTGGAATCACAATCCTGGACCTTAAGCTGT
>NW_022196904.1:160867619-160895120 GCF_008632895.1 Mastomys coucha | reverse complement strand
AGAGAACCAAATAACCCTATTAAAAAATGGGGTACAGAGCTAAACAAAGAATTCTCAACTGATGAACAGTTTTTTAAAATTTTACTTTAATAGTGTGTGCATGTGGTGGTGGTGTATGCACATCTATGTATACACATATGGAGGCCAAGGAGTCTCCTGCTCTGTCACACTGCACCTTATTCCCCTGAGAAAGGGTCTTTGGCTGAGCTGGAGCTGGGCAGGCAGCCAGCAGCCCCTAGCAATCCTCCCCTCTCTGCCCTCTGTCTCAGCACTGGAGTTACAGGCTTGGATGTGACTACACGCATATTTTTATGTGGGGCTGAATATTTATACGTGGGTGTTATGCGTATGAGGCAAACACTCTTATACACTAAGCTACTTCAAGTCACATCCTTAAAAAGGCTTTTATCCTGAGCAAATAAAATCTGAAGTGATCAGTAACTTCTCATCAACACAGTGAATAAACTAAACTAAAATTTTCAGTTTAATTTCATTTAAATAAGTAACAAAGACTTTCTTCTCCATGCAGGGACTAAGGAATAAGAGCACAGACTACACAAGGGAATGACAACAGCTCACTGCTCACATGCCAACCAACTCTGCTGTTTGTTCAAGTGAGTTGTGGTTTAACAACAATAACAAAAAAGGTGAAAGATGCCCTTTGTTTGAACTATAAATCAGAGAGGTCTTTTTAAAAGTAGGAATTGCATTTACTTAGTCCAATAGCTCCATACTACAGTCATATGCGCAGTCTTTTTATTTTTAAACTGTTACAGTTTTATTTACTTATCTGGGGTGTGTGTGCTTGGGCATGCCATGGTGCATGTTTGAAGGTCAGAGGCCAACCTCCATTCCCATATGTGGGTACTGGGGAAGTAACTCAGGTCATTAGGTTTGGAAGCAAGCACTTTTACCTACAGAGCCATCTTGCTGGCTCTATGGCTCAATATGTTTGAAAGATACCTAATAAAAAAAATCTTTTCTCCTAAACCTGTCCCACTAGCTTATGTACTCTTCTAGCACAACGAATTTCTAATAGCATTGAAGACCAAGCACTCTTATCACTGTATGCACCTCACTTTTTAACCAACAGTGTATCTGGGAAGTCTATTAAGATGGAGCCTCATTTGTTTTCATAGCTGTGTACTGCTTACAAAAATCATGTATGCAGAGGGATGGGACAGTAATAACTAAAAGGCCAGCCATGAGGCACTTCACATAATAAAGTTAAACTGAAAAAACTCATTGAGAATAAATAGTTCTGTGTTTTAGTATTTCTTACTGCCTTGTCATACGCCCTTTCTTCACACTGCAATCAGAAAGCTTAATATTCTTTCAAATGTACATGTACTTCCAAGAAACATATAAAGGCTGCAGAAAGAGACAGCTCCCTCTTTTCCTCTGTATACATTATTTCATTTGAATCCTTTTAGTATGTTATCATCCCATACAATCAATTAATTTATACATTTTGAAATAGAAACAATTTTCCTGTTTGTCCTATGATTTAACTAACTACATGGTCTTTTGTGGCCAAAAATCTCAAAGTTAACCAACATACTGTACCTCATGATGGGTGCTTGCAAATCCAGTATTTTCTTCATTTCTAAATTCAATGCTGGGGCACAATGTTCTTCCTTAAAATGAGGTATCCCCTTCATCTGTGGACTTCCTCTAAGAGAAACAGCACAAGGTTAAGACAAAGATATTTATTTTTTCCCCAGTCTGTACCTAATATGCACTCAACTTAAAAATATAACCAACATATAGACTAGGTGCTCATTCTATAGATTCAAAAATGAAAGCCAAACTTGAATTCTATCACAGTAGACACATTTATATACCAACTAGATATATGTAAGCTTGACTAATTTAACTTGTGTTGGGGGGCTGAGGATAAAAGGCAGAGGGAGGAAAGGAGGAAGGGAGGAAAGGGGAGAGGAGGGGAGAATTAGGTTGAACTCTCAAGAGAACAAATTTTGTTCAAAATGATGAGGAGTGCCCTCCTAGCTAGGAAATTGCAGAAGCAATGTAGCAGTAGAATATGGTCCAAACTGTTCATTCATTTCACCTTACCCCACACCTTATCTTTGATTTCTAGGACTCTAAATAACAAAATGGTATTTGTATTTAAATCCATGGTGATTAATGACTGCACAATGGTAGGTAGGTCAATGTCAGGAAACTGAGCACATACCTCCTAAAGAGACTAAAGAACCATCTTGAATTCCTTATACTATCACCAGACTACAATCCTTCCTCATTGCCTGAGTTGGGATTTAAGAGTTAAGTATCTGTCTCAGGGTTTTTATCACTATGATAAAGACCATGACCTAAAGCAGCTTGGGGAAGAAAGTGTTTATTCTGCTTTTACTTCCATATCACAGTCCATCATTGAAGGAAGTCAGGGAAGGAACCCGGGGCAGGAACCTGGAAGTAGGAACTAAAGCAGAGGCCAGGAAGGAATGCTGCTTAGTGGCTTTCTCATGTCTTGCTCAGCCTACTTTCTTATGTACCAGATACAATAGCTGGACTCTTTCACATCAATCATTAACCAAGAAAATGCTCTAAACAGATTTGCCTATAGGCCATTCTTTGGAGGCATTATGTTCAACTGAGAGTCCCCCTTCTAAGTTGACTCTAGCTTGTGTCAAGTTGACATAAACCTAACCAACACAGTATCTTTTGTGGCAGCTATCAATTTTGTCAACAATTGTCCTGCTGACATCATTTCTCTTTCTAATCATCTACCATCCTGCAACTCAGTTTGTTAACACTACAATAGGTGTTTGAGGTTTCTAGTGTTTGTGAAAATCACTTTGCTGCTCGGAAACCTGTTTTCCTTCCTTTTTGTTTGTGGATTTCTTTTCTTCCCCGGCCCCCCAGCTCCTATATGAGCAAGATGGTAGCATACGGTCATCTTGCTGCTGCAGTAACCAGGGATATTTGCGTCTTTCTATGTCTGACAGGCTAAGCAGGCCGATACTCAGCCATTAAGGTTTGGTTAATGTAACAACAATCTTTAAAAAGAAAATGAGAGACCAATTTACCAGAGTCACGTTGGAAGTGGTAATCATGCACTCTGTGGTCACTGTCCGAGGACAGTCTCCAAGTCTAAGTGCTTTTAAAGCTCATTTTACTTTAAAAAGTAGTACTTAAAATTCAAACAGTGTTGGAAGACTCGGGAAAAAGGAAAAAAGAATGTAGTCTGGAGATTCTGATAACAAGCCAACCTTAGAAAAAGCCCCGAGTAAAACAAAATGAAGACACCTGGAAGGCTGGTCACTTTAAAACTGTGCACTTCAGAGACCGTGCTGGTAGCCACCTGAGTGAGGGGGCGAATGTTACAGTTTTCTCTTGTAAGAAAAATCATGTCACACATGCTCAAAAAAATTTTTTTTAAGTTTTTAAAAAATATTTATTTATATATACAACTGTACTATAGCTGTCCTCAGACGCACCAGAAGAGGGAGTCAGATCTCATTACAGATGGTTGTGAGCCACCATGTGGTTGCTAGGAATTGAACTCTGGACCTCTGGAAGAGCAGTCAGTGCTCTTAACTGATGAGCCATCTTTCTAGTCCTCAAAGCAATTTTTTACGTTTGTATCTCAAAGGCTTTGTCCCTCCCCTGAGTGGGGCGGGGGGAGAGGGAGAGGGAGAGAGAGAGGGAGAGGGAGAGGGAGAGAGAGAATGTGTGTGTGTGTGTGTGTGTGTGTGTGTGTGTGTGAGAGAGAGAGAGAGAGAGAGAGAGAGAGAGAGAGAGAGTTGCAGTGATCTCACTATGTAACCCAGGACAGCTTCAAATCTGTGATTGTTCTGTCTCCACCTCTCAAAATGCCAATATTACAATTTTATGTTACTGTGTCTGAGTATATTTTTGTTTTTAATAATTTCATGTGTATATAAATTAAAATTTGGTCATTTTTCAAACATTACCCTTTTCTATGTCCCTTCTTCTGGTGATATAATATTCTGAGAATATCTCTAACATTCTAAAAGACTAGAATTTCTCCTGGACCTCTCACAGCCCAAGTTAATAATATCTTGATGTCACCTAAGAATTAAGACTGCTAGCCTACTCAGCTTGTTTATTTAACCTGCCTTTAAGAAAACAACTGGACAACCAACCTTACTTGTCTTGGATTTCCTGTGTATTCAACTTGTAAAACTTAAGCTATTGCATAGCTGCATTCTTGCGTCAGGTACCGTTCCATGCCCTTGACCCAAATACTACAGGTATATCTCTGCTGAAAGCAGCAGAGACAGAAGTTGAAAGCAACTTCCTAAAACTTACCATAAAGGTTGAAAGCAAATATTTATGGTTACTGGTTGATAAAGAACGATGTTTGTTGCTATCTGGTCAGTAGGGATCAGCTGGAGTCAGTGACCTAATGCTTTTAAAATTCTGTTAAAGATTTCTGTAAAGTATCCCATTCCTTCTCCATGTGATATTTTCTATGCTGTTCAATAAACAGAGAGCAGCGTCCTTTATTATGGACAGTCACACCACTCACAGACAGACAGATACCACACACTCATACACACAGCTCAGACATCAGACAGGCACACATTGGAACACACGCAGAGAAACATAGGGAAAAACAGGTTCAAACCAGATTCCCAAGACAGCCTTCAGGCTCAGACTCAGACTCATAAAACAGACAGAGGGAAGATGAAGCAGAAAATGCAAGTCTGAACTTGCTCTTAGTTCTATGACTCCAAGGACAAGTGCTTTTTATTTCTCTCCTTAATGCAAGGCCGATTCATTATTGGATTTAACTTGGATTTAATCCCCAACGCATTATAGTGGCACACCTTTCTCCAATGAAAAGCTTCGTCTTCCCAGCAAGTCCCTTCCTGTTCTCATCCATGCCCGCCAGATGAGTGATAAGTGCTTGCCTGTGCATTAGTGGGGTTATCTATTGGAATAATAAGCATATCTATTAAAGGAAACCCCTCTAAAGAAAATGGCAACTTTCCTTCCAGAGCACCATGTCTTTAAAACATGTGTGTGTGTGTGTGCACGCGCACTCATGCTCAGAGTGTGGAGCCTTGCGCACGTAAGTGATCTAACCTGAGCAAGAGGCCCTTACTCTCGGTGGCAGTTTTACTCACAGATCTTGTCTCCTTCCCTCCCCCATCAATATTAGAGCCCCTAATTTTATTTTTCTTTACATTGTAGTCAGTTTTAAACTTTCAAAGTAATAGAACTTCTACAAGTACATGCATACCAACATATGTGTAAGAAGTGTCCAAGGGCCAGGAAAGAAAACTTCTGCAGAAAGAATATTTAAGAAAGCAATCGAAAATTTTTAAAAATTTGATTGATTTATAAATATAAACATCTAGGGAACTTAACAAACTTCAAGTCGGAAAAATATGAAAAGGCTGAAACAGATATATATATATATATAATACTCAAACTATCAAAGAGAATTCTGAAAGCGCCAAGACAAGTGCTCTATCACATATAAAGAATTCTCAACATAACTGACATTTCCTCTTCTGATCTTATGGAGGCCAAAAAGCACTAGAATAACATACTTTACAGCTGAAAGAAAAAAATGTTAAAGAAGAACAAAACATCCAGACAAAGTATTCTTAAAAACTGAAGGGGAAATTAAGAGTTTTAGGGATCTAAAAAAATTAAGGCAACTGTCATAAGCAAGAAGCACTAAACACTAAATGAAACCTTTTGGGATGAATGAAGACAGAAAACATGTTAAAAAATATTAAAGCTGGAAATATGCTCTTGCCTCAGAAAAGCATTTATTCCTGTATGATTTGAAAGACAGGTGAATAAAAAGAATACTTGTGAATCTGTGTCAATACGCACACAATGTGTGAACATAGCTCTGTGACAGCGGCACCATAAGAAGGGAGCAAACAAAAAACGCCTGACCTGGGACCTGGGACCTGGGACCTGGGACCTGGGACCTGGGACCTGGGACCTGGGACTGCTGCTGTTCAACAGTTACTCATCAGACTAAGCGGTTATATGTGCAAGATGTTAACTGTTCAAGATAACCACTAAGAAAGTAGCTACAATGTCCAAAGAGAACAAACCACAAGTAAATCAAAATGCATAATGAAGGAAGAAAATTATAGCAGTAATTAAGAAGAAGACACAGAAAGGGCTGGATTAATGACTCAGCAGTAAAGACACTTTTCAGAAACTTTGTGGACCTAAATTCTGATCACTTACGATACACACAGTAGAACAAAATCAATTCTCACAAGCTGTCCTCTGACCTCTACACACAAACACACAAAAAACCAGACAATCAAATAAATTTACATTTTCTAAAGACAACAGTAAACATCCTCGAACTCAGTAAGTATGGGCAGGACAGTCACCTCAAGCTCAAGATCAATCTGCTCTGTTAGAATTCTAAGCCAGCCACGGCTGCACAATGAAGCATTACTGCAACTGACGATAATGATAAAAATGATTATTGATGATCGAATAAAGTAATCATTTTTATCATTATCGTCAGTGGAGGCAACAGGGGTTTGTTTTTGTTGTTTTTGTTTGTTTCTTTGTTTTTTGGAGAGGAAACTGGGAAAGATGAAATTTACATGTAAATAAAGAAAATATCTAATAAAAAAATTATTCAGCAAAGAAAAAAATGATTACTTTAAACCTGTATAGAAGGACTTAGGCACAAAGACATAAATTGCCTGAAGGTTAAAGGGTGGGAAATAATATCCAATGCAAGAAGTAATCCAGGCTGGATAGGTTTGATATAAAAAATAGACTAAGTCAAAAACTGACACAGAAACAAAGACATTTTCTTAATAATAAAAGGCATGTACCACCACTCCCAGGCTTTTTCTTTAAACTATTTTATTGTTACTTATGTGTGTACACATGTTTTCATGCAAGTAAGTGCACATGTGAGTTGCTGTCCACGAAGGCCAAAGGAAGGAGTCAGGTCTCCTGGAAGTAGAGTTGTGAACTGTCCAACACAGGGGCTGAAAACTGAACTCTAATCCACTGGAAGAGCAGCAAGTGCTCCTGACTGCTGAGGCATTTCTCCAGCCTCCAACACTAACATTTTTAACAATGGTTTTAAAAAAGAAAGAGAAAAGAAAGAAAGATAATTTGAACAATACTCTCACTCCCTTATGGACCAAATCCTTAAAAACAGTGGACTATATTCTGTAATGTACATGGAACATTCTCCAGGATAAAAGGTAGTTAGGTCACAAGACCATGAAGAAAATCTCAAAGACTGAGAACTAGGTGGCTCACCCCTTTAACCTCAGCATATGGCAGATTGAGGCAGGCAGACAGGCTACTGAAGTTCCAAGCTACCTAACTGTAGGGAGTTTCAGGCCAGCTTGGGCTACAGAGTAACCTCTAAACACAACGGAATAAACTAGAAATGACAGATGAAAAAGTAGGAAATTTTCAAAAGTGTAAAGTCAAACAATATACTATAACCAATCCATATGTTAAAGAAGAAATTGAAAGAAAAACTTGGAAAATGTCCTGAAACTGCTGAAAATAAAAGTATAATGGGAGATTTGAGAGAAATGATAATTTTTTGTTGGTACTGCTATTTGGTCTGTTGGTTGGTTTTACTTTGAGATAGAGTCTATTGATATATTCCAAATTAAGTCTCTCATAGATCCTATCTCAGCTGACAAAATACTTAGATTCTAAGCACGTGCCAGCACATCTAGAGTACTTGTTTCTTACTGCTAAAATGCCTACGTTAAAAACACAAGTCAACAATCTAATCTTATATCTTATAAAACTAAGAAACAGCTGGGCATGGTGGTTTGTGCCTGTAATCTCAATATTGAAGAAGCTTAGGGAAGAGACTTGCTATGAGTTCAAGACCAACCTGGGTACACAGTGAGTTCCAGATAATCTGAGGTAGAATAAAGCCCTCTCTCAAAAGTAATAAAAACAAAAACCATGCACACAACAACAAAGGTAACCAGAAAAAAGATCAAATTAAAATCAAAGCAAAATATAATACATATTACTTGAGGGGCTCAGCATAAATTGCCTGCTAAGCTTAGGACTAGAGTTCATACCCCAGTAGCCCAGCCCATCCAGCTCAATCAATTAGCTTTGGGTTCAGTGAGACACCCTATCTCAACACCTTCCACTTGAGGGATCAGGCAGCTAGCCAGAACAGGAAGCAGAAAGACTGTAGGAGCCAAAGGGGATAAATGACCAAAGAAACAGTATCTTCCAGACACAACACAACTGATGCACATATGAAGTCATGGAGACCGCAGCAAGGTGCACAGACAGGTTCAAGCAAGACAGGGACCAACAATGATAGGATGAGTGGACACAGGCGTCCTTCCATCCCTAATCAAGAAGCTAACTCCAACAGGCATCCAATAGCAAATAAACACTTAGGCATCTCCAATGGAGTCTCACTGGGTATATTAATGACGTGTAAGGGTAGGATCCAGGCCCAGCAGTAACAGTAGCTAGCCAATGCAAAACAAACTCCATAGTATTTTCATAGAATTTTTGTCTCAGATTATTTTATTTGAGCATTCTCATCTTACTGGATTTTTGCTTGTATAATACGGCATACAACCACACTAACAAGTACATACAACGTGTGCAATACATCCCAGATTCTCTCTCTCTAAAACAAAATACGACAAAAACAAAGGACTCCAAAACAAACTAACAAACAAAAAAACCTAGGGGCCAGGAGAGATGGCTCCTATTAAGAGTATGTAGATTACTGGCTGCTCTTTCAATGACCTGAGTTTGATTCCCTAAGACCTCCATTGTTGGAATTCTGTATAAACTCCACCCCCACAGATACCTAGCAGCAGCCAGGTATGTTCCTCCCCACAGTTACCTGGCAATGGCCAGGTAGGCCTGGCCCTATAAAGGTGGCTGCTTACCCCCTCCTCTCTCTCTCTCTCTCTTACTCCTGCTTCTCTCCCTTTCCTCTTGCCCCTTGCTCCCCCCTCTCCCCATTCTCTTCCCCCTCTCTCTACATGGTCATGGCTGGCCCCTACTTCTCTCCTCTCTCCTCTTTGCCTTTCTCTGCCTCTGCTACCCTCTTAACTCCCCTCCCCATGCCCTAAATAAACTCTATTCTATACTATTCTGGCTTGTGTCTGGTCCCTCAGGGGGAGGGGATGACGAGGCACCCCCTTTCCCCACACCTCGCCAGGACATATTCTTATGATCACAACACTCATGGTGACTCGAAACTGTAACTCCAGTCCCAAGGGATCTGACACTCTCTTCTGGGGTCTGTAGGCATTATGTGCACACAGTACACATACATACATGCAGCCAAAATAACCATACATATAAAAGTAAATAATTTTAAAAGTATTCTAACAAAACAACTATCTGAGAAAATATATATAAAATGATAGAATAGTATAATGTAGCCAAAAAGCAAACAAACAAACAAACAACTAAAACACCAGCTAGCTTTTTTGAGATTCAAAATTGAAAACCCTAGGGGAAAAAAAGAAGAGATTCTAACTTCCTTTCAGAAGTCTTATGTATGTATTTTTGTCTGTGTTATGTGTATGTCAGTACACAAACCATTGTACATACATAGAAGTCACAGGACAGCCTTCTCTCTTTCTACCATGGGAACCAGGGACTGAACTCCAGACTTGGTGCAGGTAAGTACCCTTACTTCTGAGCCACTGTCAGCCCAAGATTCTAATTCCTAAACTCCGGAAGCAAAGGGTGAGCATTATTAGTTTATTTTAAAATAAAATAAAACTGTACATCAATTAGTTAGATAGGTAATCTTTATGAAATGGACAAATCTCTAGAAACATACACATTTTCAAAGTGACTCAAGAGAAAAGAAAACCTATTCTAAGTGATGAAATTGATCAGTGATCAAAGCCACTCAACAGCAGGCTCTGGTGGCAGACACTGTGGTCCCAGCACCTGGGACGTGGATGCAGAAAAACTCAACAATCCAGAAAAAAAATTAAAACAAATATTTCAATTAAAGTTAGGGAGAGAACATGAGCAGAAATTTACCTAAAGATATACAAATGGCCAGTTAAGAGAAATGTAAGCAATATCATTAGTCACTAGGGAACTATGGATCAGGGTCATATGCTTAACTGGGGTTATAGCCGTAATAAACACACATGAGCTGGCTTCCCAAGGTCTGATTGTCAAAATCTATCTTGAAAGCTTCCCCTCATACTAGTCTTGCTTTTTTGACACATTTGAGACACTGCTTTTTACAAGTGATTTCTTCAACAATACTCGAAAACCACATTGCTTTCCTAAACTCCCACCCAAAGCTCTTTTATCTGGAGTTCATTTGTGGTACTCATCAGATTAACAGTGTACTTGATATTATTTGAATTAAGTTTATCTCCCTTCAGTTGTGAGCTTCACATTGGTAAAATTTAAACTTAGTTCTTACTTTTTACCTTGCATCTACTTAACACTCGATGTCTTAAACGATCAAATGACAAAGCATCTCATCAATAAGCCTGTGTACTTCTTTAGCTTCTCTGCGTCCCTTCTGCAGTCTCATTTCTCAAATCTTGCTTATTTTGGGTGATTAAATGACGACACTGGATACACACGTGATCTTTGCACAAGTAGGATGGATATGTGTATGTGCTTTGACAGTTTTAGTTTGTTAATGTTTCGGTAGTTTTTGTATTTTATTAGTTATATACTTCTGAAATGAAACATCAGTATGTAGTTAAAAGAACCTTGGCTCTGCCACTAAAATTCATTATATGTGTGATAGCTACCACACCCATAAGCAACATTAGTGCAAATTCTGCAGAGCTAAGATTCAGTGAAACTCTAGAAGAGAATGACTGATACCAAGAAAAACTAACCTTTCAAATTAAAATTTATTTTTAAGCTACATTTTGCATTTAAACTAAACTACAAAGTGATTAAACAAATGCATAAAAAAGACAAATATATCTGCCGGGAGTGTACTGTACACATCTGGAAACAAAAGGTTGTTTAAAATCTCCTTATAGGTCTTAAAACAAAAACAAAACCACAGAATTAAATCAGCACACTCTGGAGATGAAGGCAGAAGAGTCACCGTGAATAAGTTCAAGCCAGCTTCAGTCTCACACCAAGACCCAATCTGAAAAGTCTATTTAGTAAACTGACCTTGACTTCAACACATAAGTTCCAACCAGACAAATCTGGTTTCAGAACCAAACTACACCAGATAAAAGCCTCAGATTATTGCAAAAATTCAAGGTAGGAAAAGTTCGACAATTTCACTTTACAATATAATTTACTTGAGATTTGTTAAACGCTGGTAACCAAGCAGAACACACGGAGAGACACTGAGCTGCCTTTACTATCTAGTGTAGGACGCTTCCCTCTGAAACATCCTAAAAAATGTCACATTTCTATAGAACCAGACTTTAATGCTTAAACCATAGCTTAAAGGATCAATAGAATAAAAAAAGCAAGCTATGATACTAAAAATACATAGTTATTTTTAGAATATTTTGCATTTTCAGGCATTACATATTTTAAATATTTTCACCAAAGTTCTCAAAAATGAGATTGCCATTGCTTATATTTTATGTGACCCAATTTGAGGCATGTTTTAGAATAACATCTTTACTTCTAAATAACTTCTGTAAGATTTATTATTTTTCAAAGGTTTATTATTTAACTAACAAGAATTCCATTTTATTCTGAGCACATATGAGTAGTCTTAAGTGTCCAGTGGGAGTGCTGTAACATTTTAAAAGGCAACCTAGACAATAATGCTGGGTACAACTTAGTAGAATTTAACTGTCATTTTCTCATTTTATACACATAAGTAATTATTAAAGAGAGTAATTAAAAAGTGCCATTTCCATGTCAATGAAGAACCTAAACTGAAAACCTGTTGATGTGAAATACAATACCCCCCATTCCACATATCCAAATGGTTGCTTATGAATTAAGCCCAAGACACATGTAATGAAGGCAAAAAATGAAACTAATCTCACTTGAAAATTCTGGCATTCGTGTCTAAAGAGAACACTGAAAAAGTATGAGGGAAGGCGTAGCTCTATTACTGCTCAAGTTTGTAACGGTCTTCAGGAGTAAGTTTCCTGAGACTCAAATTTACACTGTGGGGTTTGAATATGCTTGGTTCAGAGGGAGTACTGCTGTTAGAGGTGTGACCTAGTTGGAGGAAGTATGTCACTGTGGGGAGTCTCCTGACTGTCTTTGGATCACCTTCTCCAGCACTGTGTCTGCCTGGACGCAGACATGCTTCTTGCCATGGTGGTAATGGACTGAACCTCTGAACCTGTACACCAGTCCCAATTAAATGTCCCTTATAAGAGTTGCCTTGGTCAGGGTGTCTCTTCTCAGCAGTACCCTAACTAAGGAATACCCCATTTTCAAATGTACCATAAAATTATATGGAAATATGAAAAAAAAAAAAAGAAAGAAAGAAAGAAAGAAATACACCCCAGAGGGCTACACCAATGATACTAATGTAGTTAACTGCTACAACACATATTCAATAGGTTTCTGTTTGAACAAATTCTCAGGTGCAGGGATCTTAGATCCTATTAACGACTACTTAAAGAAAACAATAACAGGGCAGAGAATACAATGGATTTGGGGTACAGGACATATGTGTCAAGAGCTCAGTTAAAAGTCAGGTGTGGTGGCTCATGCCTATGATTACTGCATTCAGGTGAACCATAAATGGAGTGCCAGAGCAGCCTGGGCTACACAGTGAGACTGAGTCACAAAGCAAAGCAAAAGAAAACAAATATCAATTATACAGTGTGTTCAGCAGAACTTACTTTAGGACTGTCTTTTTTTCTAAGCAAATAACTGTATTATTATTATTTTTTTAACCTTTAAAACTCTCCTCTCCTCTCAAGCACTCATGAAATACTAGTGTGACTTCTCAGGACATTCATTTCTTTTCTTTTCTTTTCTTTTTTTTTTTCATTTATTTTTAAATTATCTTTTTTGTGGTACTGAGGGATCTCAAGGCCTTGTGCACATATGTGAGTGCTCTACCACTGATATACTCCTGACCTCCAGACCCTGACATTAACTTTACTTATTTATTAGTATCAGAGACCTCTTAAGTACCATTTAATAACAAATACCTAACAAATCAGAGTAGGTATATGCTAACTGGTCAATTATAGTAACAAACATGAATCCCAAATTTCAGATGAGTCAAGAATGTGCTAGTGTCAGTCTGGGGAGTTGTGGCTGTTTTACAAGCTCTGGGACTGAAAGGCTCGCCTGTCCAACCCCAGCTCTGGGTTCACAAGGTTTTCTTTCTCTCCATCATACATGCCATCAGTTGTAGACAATTTGATTGATTTCCTTTCTACGGCAAAGGACTTGTTGGGGGATGAATACAAGGCTTCGTGCATGCTAAGCCATACTTCATTACTGAGCTATACTACTATAATTATTTACCAATATGCCCATAATTTAGGAAAATATTTCTGATGAAACATAATATATTTAAATATATTTAAATATTTAAGCACAATACAGTTCAAACTGACTGATGATTCTACAGGTAGTCACTTTTATTATTTTAATAGAGTAAATGATTCCAAACATAAAAATTGGACAAAATACATGAAACAACTACAGTCACCCAAGGGCAGGCAAAAGAATTTCAAGGCCGGCTTGGGCTACAAAGTGAGAACTTGTCACAAACAGAAGGAAACGAAGTTTTCTAGCAAAAGTCCCTTTCTAAACTACCATATACAGTGGGAGACCCCAACGCTCAGGAAAACAAACTTATGGAGCAGAACAACAGAATGCTGGAGTTACACTGAAAAGAGTTCTAGAAATCTCCATTCTTCTTTACAACACTGGATATTAAGCCATTCTTACATGTAACCTCAAAGCCAGACAAAGAGTAAACTATTAAGGTTCTGGACATCCTGGAGGAAGCCTCTGGTTCTGAGGAGCTAGTGAAGACAGACCTTGGAGACAAGTTTAAAGGAAAGGCTAAATCTACCCTTACCAAGCACAAGAACAAACAAGCTGCAAATTTGTCAGAATATTTTCCAAGTAACTTGTCACCCATATCAAACTTTACCACTCTTTAACATAAAACCAGAAAACTATTCAAACTATTCAAAGATTATAATTAATAGTATGCTTATTACTATACTATACTATACTGTGCTATACTATACTATACTTCTATACTATAGATGTATAGTAATAGTATGTAGCTCATACTAAGGGTGATGTCAGAATCCAAACTAAAGTTACTAGACATGTGGTATGACCCAGGATTTCTACACATTGGTATTTATTTACCCAGGAGGTATAGGACAAGTAGAGAGTAGAGTTGGATTAGAATCTAAAAATGCAAAATTCACATTTTAAAATTACACTTCTCATAGTCTTCTCATAGTCTAGTTTTTCAACTAGGACATATCACTGATTGCTGGGATAAAAATTTCAGGTGTACAATAGAAATACATATGCACCTACTGACTTCTTGAGCTCATGGAGGACAAAAGTGTTGGGAAGAAACTAGAATAAAGCAGATGGCTGTTCTGAGCTCAAGAGCCAGGCCAGAAAGTTTGTTCACACTGTACTAATTGGCACTCTCCAGTGAGTGGCAGGAGGTGATGGGTACAGTATAAACATGATGAAGTTGAAGCTTACTGAACCATTTAAATTGATTTAATCATAGAAAGGTAAGCTTAGCACTCATGAGAAGATCAGCTCACCTACGGCACAGTTAAAGCAGCAAGCACATGGAACACAGAAACAAAACCAACCAAATCCAGCCCCAAACTCTAAAAAACACTGAAGCACTGCTTAAGTACTATAACTTAAGTACTATAATTGAGAGTGTCAATTTAAACTCACTGACAAATTCATGGAATAGACAGCATCTGGTCCACTTATCAGATGAGTAAAATGGAGCTAAAAAATAAAAGCAACATAACCAATCCTAAAACCTACAGAAAACCACAAGAAATTGTATATAGGGAAAGGGCAAGTAAATTATGTTAAATAATTTAGAGGTAAATTATAAAAGATATAATAATCTAGAATAAAATTTCAAGTTTCAAACTAAGAAAGTCTTGTTGGGAATTAGGAGGCAATGGAAGACATGACTGAAGTGGACTTCATAGACTGGCTATGGTATGTATGAAAAGGGAGAGTGTATCAATTCCAGTACATGCTGGTTCTCTGGACAGAAGAGAACTAACTGGCTTTATACTTTTCTGGGATTAAGTGACTTAAAAAAGAAAAATCACAACATAGTATTTCATTTTTATAGTTAGCTACACAAAAACATCCCTCTGACTAGTTACAAATTCTTTGTTAGGGTCTATAAGTTACTCACAGTATTTTCTCATTTAACCCAAGACGTCATTCCTCTAAGTATATGTTGTGTTCCCCAGAAGCTCTTTAAGATCCTTTTACATGTTAACTTCTTGGTGAAGAGAATAAGGATTCAATTCAAGCTGTGGCTCCACTCCTCACTCCCCTAGCCCTGCTTTATTTGCCTGCATAGCATACAATGTGTTATAATTACCAAGCTATATAAGTAAGGCTGCTTTGCTGTCCCAGTCCCACCCCACTGCTACATCCCTAGCAGCTAGCAGCTACAACAGTTCCTAGAGACTTGTAGAAACTACAAGTGAGCACTGAGTCCTACTGACTTAATGTACTAGTGGCAGTAGTGAACGTAACACCAACAGCATGCAGGTTGTACAAGCTGCTCAGATCTCTAATAAGTCTATCAGTCTCTGATTCAGATGGCACCACTGAATGTGGCTACAACAAGAGGAGTTTCTAGATTAGGTAATGATACTTTAACCCATCCTATTAATAAATGCTAGTACAATTACAATGTATTCATAAATACATTTGTGTGATATACACAAAATTCAGCTAAAAGTCACACATGTAAATCTACAGGATAGATGCATGCTGAAATCAAACTATATATATAAAGTTTTGAGATGCTCAAAGAGAAACATTTTTAAGATCACATAACAAGATATCTATTAGAAGGAAGAAAAATTAGTTAAAATCTTCTCTCTCAAAACCTAACATCAATGACTTATTAGCAATAATAAAAGAGGTACAAAAATCTACACCAAAATGTTTCAATAATGGATGGATTTCATATATAGTAGTAGTCCCATAAAATTCAAAGAGGGTGGGCAATCCCCTGCTTTGCAGCCATTGTTAACATGACACCTAACACACTCACTAGGTCTCTGTGGTAATGCTGATGTTAATACAAACAAGCTTGCCGAGTTGTCAGTTGTATGGAAGTGAAGTTCCTGCTGTTGGATATCTAAAGATATCAAAACTGTGCTCATAAAAAACGTAAAGGCAAAAAGATATCTTTCCTATTTTTAGATATGTGCAGATTCACAAGTACCATTGTACAAATTGCTTATGGTTTCAGCACAGTAACATGCTGTGCAAGTTTGTAACTGTGCTGCACAGCTGTAGATCCAAATACTATAACACGGATATTCCTAAAAGAATAATCCATAACACTGACCAGTGAAGTGCTCGCATTTCTCAGACACGTCCTCCTCTCACAATGACACATGACTGTAAATGGATCTTGAAGAAGCTTTAGAGTACATAACTAATTCTGGTCTCCTTTGTCCTCTACATGTGACATGAGTTAGTGGACATTTCTAGCCCATAATATAGGCTTCTTCTGCAAAAGACAGCTGAGTTTTTGGAGATAAAGGGTTGGTAAGGCCAGGTGGTGGGGGTGCATGCCGTTAATCCCAGCACTTGGGAGGCAGAGGCAGGTGGATTTCCGAGTTCGAGGCCAGCCTGGTCTACAGAGTGAGTTCCAGGACAGCCAGGGCTACACAGAGAAACCCTGTCTTGGGGGAAAAAAAAAAGAAAGAAAGAAAGAAAAGAAAAGAAAGAAAAGGATTGGTAAGAACAACCAATGATCTCGATTTCTTCTGTTCCCAACCAGCACTAACTCACGGACAGCAACACTGGTAAGGAGTTTCACATATCTGATGAAATGTGTTTGGAAGAAATAGGTAAAGCAAAATAAGGTTAGAGCATTGATAGTGATTGTTATGGAAGAATATTTTCCAGTGGAGAACTAAGTACTTATGTCTTTAATATCAGTTAATTAAACATCCCAAATTTTAGTACTATTATTTAATTTTTGCAGAGCTGGTTATCAAATCCAAGGCCTTGTATGATAGGCAAGCAGACTAAAGCACTGAACCATATCCTTGGACCCAGTGAACACTGGACTCAATAAACCTTTTTTTTTTTTTAATGTTTAAATTGGGCATGGTGGCATATGCCTGTATTCTTAGCTACTTCAGAGGCTGAGTTGGGAGGATCATTTGAGCCCACAAGCCTGGGCAACACAATGAAGCCTTACCTCCAAAACAAACAAACCAAAGTTAATTGTGGTGGAAAGACAAGTGAGGAAGGAGAGCTTTGCTCTTGAAAGACTCTATGAGTACCAGATGCTTCTACATAGTGAGTGGATTCCAGACATCCAGGGCTACACAGGACCCTGTCTCAAAAACAAACAAACAAAACAAAACAAAAAACCCAAAACAAAACAAAAATACCCCCCCCCAAAGTGCATGAAAACTAATTTGCTGAAATTATTTCCATTATGAAGAAATAAGAATTACAAGAAATTTCAAAATCTCACACACTCATATTTAAGCATAGTTAATTAAATGAATTTCAAAGCTAAATATAATTGTTTCTGGTTTATCCGTGGCAAAGTTTCCATCACAAATTTCACTGCAAATCTGAAAATGTAAAATGAAACATTAAAACCTTCGGCCAGTCTACATATGGGTCTGGGTAAAGATGGAGAGCTATGTTAATGTAAGGTGGATTTTATAAAGATACAAAAGATAAACAGAATAGCAAAGAGTAAATGACATTTGAAATGAAAGGAGTTATTGAATCAGACTGCCATGGTTGTTGAAGACTGACTCCCTGCCTGTACAGGAATGCTAGAAACACTAGGTGGGAGCTATTAAACATGGCAACATCTGAGCTCTGTGCTCAGCTGGAGTGTGATGGAAAATGACACACAGTCTGAAGCTAAGATGCTGTCACGTGATTCAGAGAAGCTGAGATGCTCTAGAGATGAAGTTCATGAGATACACTCCTAAGATGTACAGAGGTGAAACAAAAGACAGCCCTACTTCTATAACTGAAGAGGAGATAGTTAACTGTTGGCCTCTACCTCCAAGGCTATTACAAACCATTTTCGGTAGCTTTTCTCTATTCCTTATTCCTCAGATAAATCTTAAGTAGTAGATTGTTGGATGAGACAAAAACAAGGCTGAAGTAGTATGGTATCAGAGGCTAAATTATGTGACAATTACACTGATAAAACCATTTTCCCCTCGCTCTCCTCTAACCCTTATATGATCACAACTTTTCAGGTTTTAAACATGAACTCATAACAATTAGAAGAAAATTAGACTTTTGATACCATTTTACAAACGGTTTCTTCAGAAAACTTACTAAAGTAAGCAATTCTAGAAAGTACTAGCACACACAAGTACAATCAGGCTGGCTTGAGGCAACAGGACTGTGTTTGTACCAGTAATTCAGAGTAGTTACTCCAAGTTATATGTGTATTTTATTTTCTAGGTTTTGTTTTTTTGAGCTTACTTTAAAAACATTTTTGAGAAACTCATACAAGATGACTAGATTCACCTCACTCCCCCTCCCCTTCCAACTCCTCCCATGTCTTATCCCCAAAAATCATAGCTTCTTAATGATTACTGTTACATAGTGTATATGCAACACATGCTTAATGCACATGTGCCCTATGGTGTCTATTTAGCACATCTTGGATTTACACATGAGCGGGGTGAGCACCTGGGATTGGAATCCTATGCTAGAGTTGTTCTTGTAGAAAACAGATTCTTCCCTCTCAGCACCCACTGACCTGCTGTGGCATCTTATGGGATTCCCCAATCTACGTTGGCATGTCACTGGTATTGTCATTATGCCAGTCTTGTTCAGGCAGCTATAGTATTGAGAGTCCATGGGTGCATTTCCCTGTCATATCTAACAGCAGACACCTTGGTTGTCATCCATGATGATTTTTTTTCTGATTCTTATACACACTTTAATGTTATTGTTAAATTATTTTTTACAAGTGTGTTTTACCTATGTGAAAATACTGATTATAAAAAGGTGATATCCCACATGAAGTATATGCTGGCTAGCTTTACGCCTAGTGGATATGCTAGAGTCATTTGGGAAGAGGGACCCTTTGCTATGAAAATGCCCTTACCAGTCTGGCCTGTAGACAAGCCTGTCAGGCATTTTCATGGTTGATTACTGATGTGGGAGGGTACAATTTATTATGGTATGCAACCTGTAAGCAGGTGGTCCTGCATGGTATGAGAAAACAGGCTAAGCAAGCCATGAGGAGCAAGCCAGTTAACAACACTCTGCTTCAGCCTCTGCTTCAGTCCCTGCCCTGCATTCCCTTCCTGGTGGACTATAACTAGGACAGAGGAGCTTTAGTTGTGGTGTTTTATCACAGAAACACAAACCCTAGCAATTTTTTCTGTTGAAAGGCTAACCCATTGGCTAGCTAGATTTCTCTCAAAAAAAACCCTACAAACCAGGTAGTAGCAAGGCACCTAGACAACATATTAAGATGTTTAAAGCAAAGCAAAACAAAACACCAAATCCTTGGGTTCATTTCAGAGAGCCAGCTCCGTCCTCGCTGAGCCAGCAGCCAAGCTGCTTGACTCTAAGGCTAACAACCCCACTCAGTACATTAGCTCCAAGTTGGCTTATTCCAGTTCCTCATTCAGGAATACAGACCATATCTCACTTACTCTATTATATAAAACTTTTCTTAAGTTATTTTACCGACAATGTGAATTCTGAGAAATTCAGTGAAGTTACCTGGACAACAAGCTAGGCAGAAACTGCTTTATAGAAAAGAAAGGTCCAAAATGTCACCATCTTTTGTGTGTCAAAGTGTGTGTTGGTCAGAGGATCCAAGTTGCCTAAGCTGGCTAGCCAGCAAGCTCCAGCAAGCTCTGCCTGCTTCTACTTCCCCAGTCCAGGATGACAAGTATGCGCCTGGCACCTTTATGTGGGTTCTGGGGACTGGCCTTAGGTCTTCCCTGACTAAGCCACCTTTCTGGCCTAAAATTGAAATATTTGCTCACACTAGAAGAAATTTATCTATAGGTCTCAAATAATGTACAAACTAAATGTGAAATCAGGACATTATACGAATACAACTGATATGCTGTGGTATTTGTCTAATATAAGTAATTATAAACAGCTCAGTGTAACTAGAATTTAGGACAATCCTTATAATAGTACAGTGTCAGGCCCATTTACTTCATACCACTGGTTTTCTTTGCATAACTGGGCTTCTTCAGTAAGTCATTTTAATATACACATATATTTATATATATAATTTTAATATATTATATATGATATATAAATAACATATCTATATTTTAACATATTATTTAATGTTATATATCAATATATGGATATATTGTCTATTAATATACTATACATTATAATATATAAATTATATACTTTATAATAAATTATATATATACATACATATATATACACACACATATATACATACACTTATATATATACTTAAGGCTTTTTGAATCTTCTCAGCAGTTTCCTCTTAATCATATTGGCAGCAGTCTCTCATGTAACATCAAGCAAACTTCTAACATATAGGTAGATTTCCCCCCGGAAGAAAAAATATATTTTAAAATTACATGTTGTTTTTACTTAAAAGTGAAGTGTGCTGTGGAGGAGATGTGCAAAACACAATGGCAGTTTAAAGACTTAAGGAGCAAAAGTCCATGTCCCCTGAAGCTGAACTAGGAGGTAACAACTGTGTGTCTTCTCCTATGTATATATAAAGACACAGGCAAAGGAGCCTGTCATTGACTAAGAGTCCCCTCTTCATATCATCTCTCAGCACTGCATTCTAATAAAGACTACAGAACATCTAACTGGAGGATGTTGGTAGTTATGAAGCCCGAGACCCACAACAATACTCAGTGTTCCTTGACTTACTGAACTATATAATTCATAAATTAAAAAAAAAAATGACAGTTCAAAGACTAGTAATTTCTGAAGCACCATTTTAGAAATGCTGGCAACTTAACATCATAATGACTTTAGATAACCCCACAGTACAATTTTTTAAAAAATATTAAGCATACAAGTCATGTATTAAAAGAATAAAAAAGTCAATAAACTTACTTGGGATACACTGGTTCATAAAGGTATTTATCCCCTCTTGAAGATGTAATATGAAAAAACAAGACGTAGCCATTTGCTGTCTGAAAGAGAATTTTTTTTAACCATAAATTAGAATGTTGTAACTGTCATCTTAGGCCCTAATTTTACAGGATTATTACCCTCCTTTGGAGAATTATAGTCTCTTTATATAGGCAAATGATGTTTAATATAAACCATTTTTAAAAGTGTTCAATAAAATTTAAAAATATTTTATAAACTATGTAACTGAAAACTGAAATATTTTATGTAACTATGTAAAATACACAGTACTCTTTGAACTCTACAAAGCGGGGCAAATAATTATTCTAAGTTTGAAAAGCAATATAACCAAATAGTAAAAGTATAAAATGTCTGATTGTACCCCCAAAACTATCATTTATCAAAACAGCATAATTTATAATAATTAAAAATTTTTTAAAAAATCATCTCTTACTATAAAGCATACTGTGAGACACTAGGAAAGATTATAAGAGCAAATATTGAAATTTCAAAATATAAGCATTATCTAACTAAAGTCAATCTCTAATTTCCAAGATATGAACATTTGAAGTTCATATCTTTAGATGTTCAAATATGAACATCTAAATCTCTAAAGTAACTAAATATTATAAAAATAAAAGTTAAATTTTAAAAATTGTAGTTTTGGGTGACTACAGCAGGTTTGAAGGAGGTTTCTGCCTGTCCTAGACTACCCTAAGAGATTCTAGCTCAAAAATAAAACTAAACAACAACAAAAATACAAACAATACAAAAACATTGTTTATTATATGACCATGGTATACACGAACAACTGACCTTACATTTATATAAACATGTTAAAACTATGTATCGCTGCCCTTAGAAGAAAGACACTTTCAGTATACAATCAAGCAATAGAGTAAAGTGGCAGTTTTCCCTCTAAACTTCATTACCCGAATACTGAATTTCTATTAACTCAGAGGCAAGTGAAGATGAATCCAAAGTAGAAATGATCCAAACCAAAGAAATCATCCAGGGTTTCCTATTTCCAGTCCTAGCTTCCTGTTTTTCTGTTGATGGAATGAGAGGAAACGGATTTCCCAGGGCAGCCATGTTTTGTTTAACTATATCTTATCCTTCTTTAATATAATTTCATAAACTTGTTTAACTTACTAGAATATTAAAGAAGAAAGTAAAGATTGTTCAGGAAAGATTATCTCTCAGATTCTTCATGCAAGTTTACATTCTTACAACAGAAAAACAAAAGGCTAACGGCTTCAAACAAACCCCAGCAAAAGTCATACATACTTCCACCCCATGCAAAATCATGACTTGTAAATTTACTGCCACCTCATAAGTGCAGGAAAAGCAAAAAGAATGGTCAGTTTTTAAGATGGTAACTAACATAAATATTGACTGGAAGATCAGTCATGCAAAGGTCAAAATGTTCAACACTTCAGACACTCAAATGCTAATAAAATACACAGCCAAGTAATAGAGCATACTCATGACTGTAATGACAATGAGAGTAAAGCATCACTTTGAACTAGCATTTCATCTAATACAATACTGAAAACACAAATAATGTCTTGATTTACTATTTGTTATTTGGTATCAATCATTTTAAATAAATATTTCAGACTTTTGTATATAACAAACACTATATACTTTTAAATCTCAATGACATCTACTACTGACGTTTCATAAACAATTATGCCGTTGAACAATTTTTAAAGTCTTAGTAATAAACGATGTCCCTTTAATAGTCACCAAATCTGTTACTGTGCACTATTATGACATTTCTCCATCAATGACTCCCAAATTATATAAAGAAAGCATGTAACTATTGCTTAGTCTTTTCAGGTATCGATCTTAATTCCCTCTGATAACATACATATATACAACCATTCAAAACTCACTAATTTCTCACCAGGCAGTGGTGGCACACGTCTTTAATCCCCGCACTTGGGAGGCAGAGGCAGGTGGATTCCTGAGTTCAAGGCCAGCCTGGTCTACAGAGTTCCAGGACAGCCAGGCCTACACAGAGAAACCCTGTCTGGAAAAAACAAAAAACAAAAAAACAAAAACAAAAAAAATTCACCAGCTTCTCTTCAAATAACTATGAAATAGCAGACTGTAATGTCTAAATTCTTCATATAGATCTGTAAATCCTATTTTCATTTTCAAAGTCTTTATTATACATGTTTAGAATAAGAAAACATGTAACTCACAAAATGATACTGTTCTCCCAAGATAATAATGACCTATTGTGCATACAGACATCAGTAAACAGGAATGAAAATGGTAAGATAGCACGCATGCTGAAACAAGGTGATGCATAGCCTTTAACTTGATCAACATATATGAGAAATTATTCTTCCTGGCTAGGCATGGTGACACAGCTTTAATCTCCACAACGGGGAGACAGAATCAAGCGGATCTCTGTGTGTTTGAGACCAACCTAGTTTACATGGAAGGTTCTGAGGCCCCTGCTCAGAGAATGAATGTTTCCTAAGCCAGCAAGAGAGCTCACTGGTTAGAGGCACTTGCTGCCAAACCTAACAACCTGAATTCGATCCCTAGGACCATCGTGGTGGAAGGAGAAAACAGACTCCTATAATTTGTTCTCTGATCTCCACCCATGCTTTGTACAACACACCCCCATCATGCTTTATGATTCAAGAAAATTTCTCCACAGGTTTTATCTTCATTGGTTATATGCTACCTGTAATATATAGGGACTCCAGGAATGTTGAACAAGGGAATAAATATATTTCAATTTCTCTTACACCTAAAAAACTTGCAATAAGTTAAATAATTTAATACTAATACTTCAAATTAATATAATTCATAAGTTTCCATTATATAAAATATTTTCAATTATCAGTATTGATCTTAGGATGTGTGTGACCCCTAATTACAAATTTTTGTTTAAAAGATCAATGTGCTGCTACCTATTCAAACACTAAATTTTGTACTGCAAGATCTAGTAGCTCCAAGACAAGCAGATCCTCATGTATACCAGCTTTTGAGGTATAAAACCTGCCCTGTAAGTTATCCATGATTGCTTAATAAAGATGCCTACAGCCTATAGCTGGGCAGAAGAGAGGCAGAACTGGAAGTCCCCAGGCTTAGGGATTTTAGGCAGGGTCCACAAGAAGAGCGTGGGAGGAGGAAGAAATCGCCACGGTGTAGGTGAGCACACAGCCATGAGGACCGGCTTGGTGGAGTTGGAGCGGCCCAGGCAGAACACGGCAAGTGATGGTTCAGGGTTGACAGGGAAGTGGACATACTAGCTTAGGAGTTTCTGCCCAGTTCTAATGCCTTAAGGTTTATTCTAAATATAAAGGTTTTGTATCTTTTATTTGGGAACTAAATGATCTAAGGTTAGATAGAAACCACCAAATATTATTTACTACAACAGATCGATGTTTTTGATAGTTACCCACTTTAGTTCAATGTTATACTTTTTTTAATCCAACCTACAAGCTAAGAAAATTTTAAGGTCCAGAGATAAACTAAGGAGAAAAAAGTTGATTCTGACTTTATTTCAAATTAAAGTATGTAATTCCCCCACAATCTATTTCTTTTTAATACATGCATTAGGTGTACATACACATTACTACAAACCTCACAGCAGCAGAGCTGTGAGTGCAGAGTGCCTTAAGATACTGGAGCTTCCTACGCCCCAGTGTAGGGGAATGTAAGGGCAGGGAGGCGGGAGTGGGTGGGTGGAGGCATACCCTTGTAGAAGCAGGAGATGGAGGGATGAGATAAGGGGTTTCTGGCAGGGGGGTAGGGGGGATCGGGAAAGGGGATAGATAACATTTGAAATGTAAATAAATAAAATATCCAATGAAAAATGATTGAGCATATTAAAAAAATAAAAGTGTCATTTCACAGTTAAAAAAAAAAAGATACTGGAGCTTCAGTTGCCCTCCATTCCAGAATGAAACTGGGCAGCTAAGATTTTATTTCTAAGATAAATCTCAACTGCCACAGAACAAAGAAATTTGAATTTTTATATCAAAGTAAGTCTACGGGTTATTCAAAAAGTCAAGAAGGAAAAGTAAATGAAACCCAACTAAATACTGGAAAAATTTTCCTTGAAACCACTATAGGGAAAATGTTCCCCATTTGTTTATAAAACTGACTCCACCACTTTTCCAGTAACCTCTCATAATCTACTTAACACATACTCTACAGTATACTTTACTCCTGGAACTTTCTCTTTGTACTCATAAATTTCAACTACAATTAGTAATAGATACCTCAAAACTTCTTTAAGACTAGAGAGGGTTACATTATAGAAGACTGCACAGGAATGCTAAAAAAAAAAAAGGAAATCTCTATCCAACTTGACAATGACATCAAACTCAATCTAAGTGTAACACTTATAACACACAGGAAGGAGTTTGATGGAGTTGGTCAGTTCAATCAATTTTAGCTATCCATATTTGGTCAACTCTTGTCACATGTGTCTGGCAATATTTTTCCCTATGACTTGACACTTTAGATTACCAGGGAGCAGAGTGCACTTCCAGGTATTGAGGTAGTTCTGGGCAAGAGGAGATTTTTGGAGACTGAACTTCTCCCCTAGTACCTCCTTATGAGATGTAAAGGAACCTTCGGTAACTGGCTATCAAGAGAAGAGGAACTACAGTGAATGCACACACAAGAAGTGTTTGGGGAAAGCAGTTCCCAACCTTCTGAGTGCTATGACCTTTAGCACAGTTCCTCATGTGGGGGTGACTGACCCCCAACCATAAAAGTATTTTTACTGCTACTTCATAACTATAATTTTGGTACTGTTATGAACTGCACTATAAACATCATCTTTTCTAATGGTCTTAGGCAACTCCAGTGAAAGGGTTGTTCAGCCCCCATGACCCAGAGGTGGAGAACAACTGTTACAATAGGAAGTTTTAGCAAATAAGCCAAAACCCAACCTCTGAAAGCTGGGAGAACTTGTTTTTGTAGAGTTACAACAATAAAATATTCACTAAAATTTAAAACCCATACAAAGAAAGACTAAAGTAATCCACAACCACAGGAAATAAAGGATATGTCAAAAACCATCACTGAACAAGTCCAAGTATTAAAATTCTTTATTTGTTTTGGATTTTTGAAATAGGGTTTCTCTATGTAGCCAATCAAAACCATTAAATCAACAGGCTTAAATATGTTCAATGAGCTAAAAGAGGCCAGGGACCTATCGCTATCGCTGTTGCTGAGGTGTGGTGAGGTCAACAGGTCAGAAGACAACTGCCATAAAACAGAGAATTTGGCATTTACAGTTTGGGGAATAAGGTACACCAACATGCCACACCAAAGGAAGGTCCAGAGTCTTTCAGGAAGCACAGAAGAAAGGGGAAAACCAAGTAATTACCTTGGTTTACATGGCAGCCTGGATCGTTTTATGTCTTCTTGAGCAATCTGGAAAGAGCACTGTCAATTGAAAAGAAAATGCCTCCAGTAAGACCGAGCTGTAGGTAAGTCTACAGCACATTTGAATTAGTGCTTATTCAGGAAGGCTCACTGAAGGCAGTGCTGCTTCTGGGCAGGTGATCCTCATTGCTTTAAGAAAGCAGGCTGAGCAAGCCATAAGGAGGAAGCCAGTCAGCAGCACTCCTCCACGGTTCTGGGTTCAGGTCCTGAGTCAACTTCCCTCGGTGATCAAGTGTGACCTGAGGGTAGTAAGCTAAAACAAACCCTTTCCTCTCCCTTTGGTTATGGTTTATCACAGCAATAAAAAGCCCAAATCACATAGGAAGATGGGTAGAGCAAAGCAAAGCAGCTTGGTACTGGCTAGCCTGAAAAGCATCGCTGGGCTCTGGTGTAAAGGATGGTCTTTATTTGGTACTTGGCTCTCACACAGAGTTAAAGGCAATTTTTCCTGTGAAAACAAAGACCCAAGATGTCAAATTTTATAAGTTAGAGGAAATTAAAAGCCATGATCAAAACAGAGGAAGAATTTTTTAAAAAGTTTTATAACTGTCACAGTCTGATACATATCAACTTCAATGAGAATATAATTCTTTTTAAGGAGGTAAAATTTTGGTTAATTAGGATTTAATGCTATTATTCCTAGTGATCAAACTGAATGCAAAGCTCTATTAATGTTTGCCAGTAATGAGAATTTACATATATCACATCTAAAAACTCTTTTCATGGGCCGGGTGGTGGTGGTGGTGGTGGTGGTGGTGGTGGCGCACGCCTTTAATCCCAGCACTTGGGAGGCAGAGGTGGGCGGATTTCTGAGTTCGAGGC
>NW_022196904.1:160861242-160867567 GCF_008632895.1 Mastomys coucha | reverse complement strand
AAAAAAAAAAAAACCATCTTTTCATAATGAGCTCCCTGCACCACCCACAGTCTTGCTCTTGCTAAATATGTAGCCCTGGCTGGATTGGACCCTGCTAGGTAGCCCAGGCTTAGTTTGAACTTGCGACAAATGAGCCTTCGAGTCCCAGGTGCTGGGATTACAAGTGTGTGATCCAAGGAACAGTAGAAGCTTCTCTTATGCACAACAACAAAAAAAAATTTATTTTTACAAAAAATGTTCTTTGTACTTGTATCAAGGTTGTAAGAATGCTATTTGACTCTCTTACTCTTCCTCTTGTACTCTTGCCTCTCTCTCTTGCCCTCTTGCTCCCTCTCTCTCCCCATTCCCTTCCCCCCTCTCTTCACATGGCCATGGCCAGCCTCTACTTCTCTACTCTCTCCCTCTTTCTGCCTTTCTACAATAAATGCCTAAAAAAAAAAGAATGCTATTTGAATTGTGATATTTCCTGATAATTAATTTTCTGATAACTCCATATGGGATACAAATGTTCTTTTCTGACTTCTGAAAGTATTATAAGTATTAAAAGCAGTCTGACACTAGGTATGATTCAAACAATTTTATTAGCTGTCACTGAAATTACAATGCATCAGTTTCCTAGATGGGGCCTGTTTACAGTTGTAGAGTGAAGTCAATGCTTAGCAAACCTACAGCAAAGCTGCTTTCCATGTGAGGGTATAACTTAGTCCTGGTGGTAGAGTGCTTACCGTGGCATGTGTGTTGCCCCAGTTTAATCCCAGCACACACAAAAACAGATGTTTCTCAAAGTCATTCATTTCCTATCAAGTAGGTGACTTCTTTGTGTTCAAAACAATGTTAATTTCATCCAATAAAAGCTTCCATTCAAGCTAAAAAAGTTTACAACAAACCCTTACCACTACTGAGCCATCAAACAGCTGTCCAGCAACACTCATTCAAACACTCAGCTCTTATCTCTAACAAAAGCAAAAACAATCAATCACGGGCTTAAAAGTCCCAACTCCACAAGCCTCGGAATCTGTCCAACTATTTCCTTTCCTGTTTCATTATGTTATCTTTGCTTTCAATTAATGCCCTTCTTAATGGAATCCACTTGAGTTTGTTCTGAATTAATAATTAGTTTTCTTAACTTCAGTAAGTACTTATGAATCTGGAGATACTCTATATAGGCTGTGCATACAAAGTGATTCTCAGCTTTTCACACTCAGCACTGACACTACAAATAAACTCTAACAGCAGTGCTATAAAATTTGATAATTCATCAAGAATTGAGCGACTGGGGCCCAAGAGATCGCTCTGAGTTTAAAGGCAGGGCCTGTTATGTGACTGTGAGGTTTGCTATAATAAGCACAGAACTACTTGGTACTTTTGGTCATCTGGAACATTTTCAGATGAGCAGCTCAGTCAACATGATATTCCACAGACTAAAAGGAGGCTGGACCCAAGCAGACAGATGAGCTAATAACAGTGAAGAGAACAGTAAGTGGACAGTGGTTGACCACTTGTGACCACTCCAGTTTGGTCTCCATGATGGAAGATAGGGTAAATAAAAACTAAGTTCCCTAACTTATTTTCTTATTTCTCTTAACATACATTAACTGTGGGCTAGGGGAGAGAGTGGCTCAGAAGACTACAAAGAAAGGGACACAGTGTTGTTTGGGGATGGCAGAAGGGATAAAGTTGACAAAGAAGACACAGTGGCTGCAAGGGGAGAGAGTACAATAGCACAGGCCCACATAAATCAGTGCAGCTTTATATTGCAAAAAGACACTATGTATGTGAAAGATTAACATGACATCATCTTAGAGAATCCAATTTAAATGCAACTTTATGGTTCCTTAAACAAATAATAGTGCGGGGCAGTGGTGGCACATTTCTTTAATCCCAGCATTTGGGAAGCAGAGGCAGGCAGATTTCTGAGTTCGAGGCCAGTGTGGTCTACAGAGTGAGTTCCAGGACAGCCAGGGCTATACAGAAAAACCCTCTCTCAAAAAAAAAAACAAAAAAAACAAAACAAAAAAAAACCAAAACAACAAAAAAAACAAACCCAAAAAACAAAACAAACAAACAAAGAAAAAAAAGAAATTTGAAAGCTCTACTTACTGACACTGCTATCATGGTACTATCTGGCCTCCATTCAGCTTGTTTGTAAGATCCAAACTGAGTAGATGATTTAGCTGGCTCCTTGTATGTTACAATTAACACACTAGGCTGAAAGAAAATAGATATATTTGATTTTAGTAGTATATCATAGAAATATATACAAGCTAAATTTAAACTTTACTTATAGAATATACTGGAAATATTTTAAGCTATTGCATAATATCAAATCATTCACCTTCAATAGTCCATGTAAGTTACCAAAGAAAAGCAAGCTGTTAGTTATGCATACATCTACTGAATAAGCTAAACTGAATCAATAATTAGCAACTTTCCAAAACGGAGCCATGCTCAAATACATTCATAGATGAATTAAGCCAAATAATTAAAAAGGAAATTATGTCAGTCTTCTCTAACCTCCCCTAAGAGGAAGCAACAGTGGACAAGGGTCTCTCCTGATTCATTCTGTGAGGCCAACATTATCCTACCCAAACCAGACAAAACTACTACATGAAAACCAAAAAACCAACAGATCAACCACTCTCAAGAATTTGGATGCAAAAATTTTCAACAAAATATTAGCAAATTGAGTCTAACAAGGAACCATGTATCACGGCCAAGTGGATTATATCCCAGGCATTCAAGGCTGGTTCAACATTCAAAAGCCAAGTAAACAGATTAGAGAAGAAGAAAAATATATATCAATAAAGGCCTCCAAATGCATCTTAACATGTGTAACATCCATTCAGACAACTCTAGCTTGCCAATAAAAAGCTACAAAATCCTCCATATTGTATTACACTTAGTAATGAGAAATTCGAAGTTTTCTCTCCTGAGGAACAAGGTAAGGATGTATTCATTACTATTCATGATAGTAGTACAAGATGCATACCCAACACAATTCTCCAGAATCAAAATCTATGTGTAAAGCAGCACAAATATCACAAGACAAATAAAGAAAATAAAAGGGATACATATTGGGCAGGAAGATATTAAACTGTCTTCATTCACAGATAACAGTGGCATATACAAACTTTCAAAAAAGCAACAGCAAATTCTCAAGTAACTAAGCAGTGACAGCAAGGTTGCAGGATACAAAATTAATACACAAGAGTTAATCATTTTCATATATTCCAATAATGAAAAAGTGTGATTCATAATAAAAAGCATATTTCCAATGAAACATTTAGTATTACAAATCTATAATTATGTATATTAGAAATATTATACCAAATACTAGTGAAAGCTATCAGAGTAAATGAGTAGTCCATCCTAAAGGACAGGAAGGGTCAACACTGTTGAGATATCAATTCTTCCTATTGTGATCTACAAACACACTGCAACCCTAACCCAAGTCCCAGTAGCTATTTGGAAGATGCCAACAAATTAACTCTAAACATTAGATGAAGAGTTTCAAGACAAAGATGAACACCGTTGGAGTGCTAATGCTAAGTTCAAGACATCACTATAGAGCCACAGTAGACATGCAGAAAGAAATACACAAACTGATCAAAGAAACAAACAGCACAGAGAGCCTAAAAACAGACTCACACAGTCAACTAACCATTTTCAAAGAGCAAAGGAATACAGTGCTAGAATAAATGGAAATCGATTTGCAAAAGTTCAAGATGCACTCCTTACACAATTCTCAAGAATTCAAAATAAACCAAAATCCTATGTGTAAAGTGTAAATTTCCTGGAATAGGACATAGTAAAAACCTAGATGACCTCAGATCCAGCAGTGACTTCCTCCAAAGAGTCAGTATTTAGAACGGTTCATATTTCATTAAAATTAAAAGCTGTTCTATGAAATGCTACTAAGAGAATGAGGACAGAGGCATGGAGTAGGGACATGTTTGCAAACACCTAATAATGAACTGCTATAAAAAAAATATACAAATGAAAAATTCAGTAACAAACAAAACAACCCAATTAAAAGTTGGGTAAAAGATCTCAAAAATCACCAAGCAAGAAATACATATAAAAAACAATCTTCCCACAAGATATTCATCTTCCTTTGTCCTTAGAGAAAGTAAATTTAAATAATGAGATAGCTACCATTAAATACCTATTAGAATGGTTAACATTCAGAAGATTGATTCCAAATGCTAGCCAGGATATGATAGAACAACAGGAATTCACATTCTTTGCTACTGAAAATGCAAAATGATAATAGCCACTTTACACAACTGGCACCTTCTTACAAAACCAAACACACTAATTATATAAGGTAGCTTTACTCATCACTTATCCAACTGAGCTAAAAACATGTTCACACAAAAGACAGTTTAAAGACACAAGTGTGGTGTCTCCCAGCACTTAGGAGGCTGAGGCAGGAAAATCATGAATTTTTTTTTTAATTCTTTTTTTTTTAAGATTTATCTACTTATTTTTTGCATATGAATACCCTGTAGCTGTCTTCAGACACACCAGAAGGCGGCACTGGATCTCATTATAGATGGTTGTGAGCCACCATGTGGTTGCTGGGAATTGAACTCAGGACCTCGGAAGAGCAATCAGTGCTCTTAACCACTGACCCATCTCTCCAGCCCCGAGGATCATGAATTTAAGGCCAGCCTGGGTTAGTGAGTTCAAGACTAGATTGGGCTACACTGTAAGAAAGGCTCTGTTTAAATGGCAACAACAACAAAAGTAGAACACAAACTTTATAGTAGTTTCATAAACATTGCCCAAACTTGAAAGTAATCATGATATCCTTTCAGTAATTGATTGACTATGGCAGATCCAGACCTCAAGACATGAAAAAACATAAAGAAACCTTAAATGCATTATTACTGGAAAAGATAAATACTATACAGCTCCAATTATATGATACTTGGCAAAGGACAGACAGACTCTTTTGGTTTTGGTTGTGGGCTTTATTGTTGTTAATTTAAATAGGGAGCATGAGGGCTGGAAGAAGGAAATGAGTAGATCCGTAGACCACTGAGGATTACTTACTGCACCAAATACTCTGTATGTTATGGTCTGGCTGATAAATAGTCCCCAAAGACCTCGGTGTTTTAGGCTTGGTTCCAAGAACCTGGTGCTATTGGGAGGTAGGATAAAGTAGGGCCCTAAGAAATGAAATTAGTCACTGGATGCATGCAAGACACTGGGACCATGGTCCCTCCTTGCTGCCTCCTCCTTCCCATTCTGGGCGGCCATGAGGGGAGTGGCTTCCTCTGCCATATTTCACATCATCATGTATGATCTCTCCACAGACCCCAAAGCAACAGGCCTTACCAACAGGACTGACGCCTCCAAAACATGACACAAAACAAACATCCCCCTTTTTAAGCTCATTATCTCAGATATCTTTGAAGAATAAAAAAGGTTGATTAATATATACTATACTATTATACATTTTTTAAAACCCATAGAACAGAGGATGGCAAGAGGGAACACTAAGGTAAATATGAACTTTCCATAATAATCACAGGTCAGTGTGGGGCCACTGGTTGTAACAAATGTGCTTTGAGGGGAAGTTATTGAGGGAGAGGCAGGCAATATTTGAGGATTCTCTATTCTTGCTGCCTAATTTTATGGAAAACCTAACCTGCTTTTAAAAGTAAAAAGCACAAAGATTTCAGTCAGTGCCTATTGAAGGTTACAAGATAGAACATAATAAAAACTACCAAAACTGAACTCTGACAGCAGAGTGGCTCAGGTTCCTTCCAGTCTCTCTGGGCTGGTGTCCTGAGCAGACCTTGGGTGCAAGCTCTGCAGCCAGTCCCACAATACCCAAAGGAAGCTGCTGCACTCCCAGGTGCTCTAACAAGCCCAGAATCACAGGATCCCAGAGACAGCTTGACTCTGAGGAGTTCTGACACAACCAGGATCACAGGAAGGACAGACTCAGTCAGATTTAGCAAGGGCAAGTAGCACTAGAGATAACCAGATGGCCGGGGCAATTGTAAGAAAATAAACAACACAAACCAAGGTTACTTGGCGTCATCAGAACCCAATTCTCCCACCATAGCAAGTCCAACACACCATCACACCGGAAAAGCAAGATTCAGATCTAAAATCACTTCTCATGATGATGATACAGGACTTTAAGAAAGACATAAATAGCACCCTCAAAGAAATACAGGAGAACACAGGTAAACAGCTAGAAGCTCTTAAAGAAGAAACACAAAGGAAAACTACAATCAAATAGGTGAAAGAAATGAGCAAAAACATCCAGAATCTAAAAATGGAAATAGAAACAATAAAGAAATCAGAA
>NW_022196904.1:160859671-160860530 GCF_008632895.1 Mastomys coucha | reverse complement strand
ACAATTACCTTTTCTTAATATCTTAATATGAAAATTAATATTACCAACATATTCTAATCGATTGAAATTCAAAACTATGAGGAGTTAGAAATTTGTTGATTGTCATCCAATGGTCTCTCTAATTTGGTAATTGGAGAAATAGGTCCAATATTGTACAATCTATGTACACTTTCAGCTTGTTTGCTTGTGACAGTGTCTTGCTGTGTACAACATAAGGATCTTGAAATCTTGCTTCTCCTATCTCAGCCTCTCTATTAGTAGTATCATTTATTTGATGTTTTTATACTATACTATGGCTTTCAGAACAGATTATATATTTCAAAATATTTATATACCCAAAAGAAACATAGAAGGTTAACTAGGAAAGTGGCCTGTAAGAGAACAACAAAGAGTGAGACTGAATGCTTTGCTTGACATTTGTAGCTCTTGTATCAAGCTTGAAGAAGAGGACTCTATAAGTTACTCTTTCTCTGAGATGAATGCTTTTCCAAATTATGACAGCTAATGAACCAGATTCTAACCCGTACCTAATGTGCCACCCCTCCAAGGAGAACCATTGTTCTTTGAAATAGTTGGTGAATGACTTTATGGATAGACCATCTTAATACACACACCATTTCTTAAATGAATGTAACCTGTTCTCTGTGGGCTGAGAATAAAGTCACTCACTCAAGTCAAATAGCTTTGACCATAGCAGGAAATCTGTATCCAAAAATCGAGCCTACAATTCATTCCTCAGCGCAGCAGAACTGTCAACTCTCAGCTTAGCTACGACGGAGGTAAAATTCTTAGGTGATGTGAGGGTCACTGAAGTACAGCCTTATTACAATGAAATCCAATGTCTAAAAATTGTTCTTAT
>NW_022196904.1:160823534-160859296 GCF_008632895.1 Mastomys coucha | reverse complement strand
TAACAAATTCAGATAAATTGAAATCATGTAACTTTTCTCATCATAATGCAATAAAAGTTAAAATAAATTAAAAAAACTACCAAAATTGTATTTTTATAAACCTTATAACTGACTTTGGAAAAACATGATGCATGTGATAGTGCAGCACACAATCATGTTCTAAGCAATGTGATAAAAATGCACTTGGGCAGCTCTTCAGTTCTCCATTTTCATATTCATATCATTGTTTGGTAGCATGAAGGCTCCAAATAATAAAATAATGAAAAACACAGCCAAGACAGACTTCAGTGGAACATTTTAAGGAATCTGGGTAAGTAGTACCCAAAGAAGGAATAAAGAAGGAATATCAACAAAAGCTCCAGGGGCACCGAAGTCCATAGAGGAATGGCCTGACTGACACACTGATTATAGGAGACTTTGTAAAAAGAAAAAAATAGTAATGTCTAAACAAAAGAGCCCGTTTGCTATGTAACAATCGACTACCAGAGGATCTCAAATGCAACAGTGATTTTTCAGCCTTAACATCATAAATACCAAATATTTTTGATATTTGTGGTTTCCAAATATTTTCCAATCACATAAGATTCATAGAACCTTGGCCAAATAATAATAAATTCTACTTTAGACTTAAAGTAAAGTACTGATTAAATAATAGTGAGGTTTAGGTAAACAGTCCACACTATCAAAGCCAGAAAAGTAAAAATAAACAAAATTCTTTTCCATGAAATAACTTCAGATAATGGAAAGAAATATAACTAGACTAATCTTCCTTTAGACAAGAAAAATCTAAGAAATAACACTTAAACCCCCCAAAACAACCTAATGTGCACAAAAACGAGAAAGTAGCCTTGCTTGAAAAGCAGTGATTATTTTGTCTCAACCTCTCAAGTAGCCAGAATTTACAGGCTGGTACCATGTTCAAGACACCCTGGCTAATATGAAATGAGCTAGTTTTGCTGCCTAAAAAGCTTTAAATTTAGTTTTAAAAATAAAGTATAAGGGCTAAATTTACAATAAAAGCAGAAGTCCAAGGAAGAAGTACAATACAGAAAACTCTAAAGATTCCACAACTAAAAATAAGTAAAGTCAGTAAGGTTAAGATATAAAAACTATGCACAAAACCACTGTTTCTTTACACTAAAAACAAACTGAAAAAGAACTTAAGAAAACAATTCTAGCCAGGCAGTGGTGGCGCACGCCTTTAATCCCAGTGCTTGGGAGGCAGAGGCAGCTGGATTTCTGAGTTCAAGGCCAGCCTGGTCTACAGAGTTCTAGGACAGCCAGGGCTACCCAGAGGATCCCTGTCTCAAAAAAAAAAAAAAAAAAAAAAAAAAGAAAAGAAAAGAAAAGAAAAAGAAAAAGAAAAAAGAAAAAAGGAAAAGCAAGCAATCTTATTTATAAACAGCATCCAAAAGTAAACTAGTATATAAATGTAACTAACCAGGCGACACTGAAGCTATACGACCTTATACATGACACAAATGGAAAGATATCCCATGTTCATGGACAATGAGCTGACATTGTTTAAATGTGCATGCTATCAATATAATCCCTATTAAAATTCCAATATTTTTCATAGGAATTTACAGAACAATCTTCAATTCATAGAGAACCCAAAAGACCAAATAGTGAAAGCAATCAAAAGAAAACACTGCTTCATTCATACCACCTGGCTCTAAGTACAGAGAGAGCTGCAGCAGTCAAGGTAGCAAGGAAGCTGGAGAGAAGCAAGGTACAGGGATCAATGGGACAGAAGAGAACCCCATTCCAACAAACCCACACTCCTCACCTCACCTTGGATAGAGACCCTAAGACTGAGCAAAAGGGAAAATAGCCTTTTCAACAAATGGTGCCAGGAAAACTAGATATCCAAGTGGAAAGGTTAAAGCACTCACCCACAAAGGTCAAGTCAGGGCAAACTGGCCTGAAATAACCCATTTCCTGATGAAAATGGAGGAAAAGCTCTCTGATAATGGTCTTGGTAAACACTTTGGATGGCACCAAAAGCAAAGAACCAAGCACAAATAAACAGTGGGAATACGTGAATCTAAAGAGGTCCCAAGCAGCAAGGAAAACCACTGATGAAATGAAAAGACACCTGTGCAAAGGGAGCAAGTGCACACCTCGTACAGACGCAAGACACTTAGCAATTCATAAAGTCAACAGCAAAAAGAAAAGCATTTACATCAGCGATGTCCTGAACTGACATTTCCCCCACGAAATACAGTAAAAACAGACAGTAGGCCAATAGGTACTCAGTATTGCTAATTAGCAGGGAAAAGCACATCAAAGCTGTAGGGTAGCGCTTCCTTCTGTACCTGTTAGGATGGTCTCCCCCAAGAAGTCAAATGATAAAATGTGGGTACAGAAAGGGGACATCTCAGAACTGGGAGACTGCAATTGATATAGCAACTATAGAAAACCATATGGAGTATTCTTTACAAATTTTAAAAAGAACCAAATAGTTTCATAATCCTGTATCTTTAGTACCTATCTGTGTGCACACCTGAGCACAGATATGGTATCACTCACTCCAAACGTACAAAAAAAAGGAATTGAAATCAGTATTTTAAAAGTTAACTGCATGCCTGTATTCACTAAAGCATTATTCCAGTCACCAAAAAGTGGAAACAACCTAAGTGATTGTTAACAGATGGACTGATAAAAGAAATGTGGGGTGTATACAATGGGATATTATCCAGTCTTTTTCTTTAAGAAAAGGAAATCCTGATACTTAGTACAACATGGATGAACTTTTAACAAAGTAACATGAAATGATAGCCAAAGGATGGCATACACTGCAGAAGCTACTACATATGCAAAATCTCAACAAGTAAAACTCAGAAAAACCAAGGATAGAACAGAGATTACGGTAAGCTGGAGTAGAGGAAATGAGGTGATTTGGGTCAAATACAAATACACAGTTATAAGACTAAGTCAACTTTTGTAATTTAATGAAGAGTCTGAAGACTACAGGTAATAGTATTATATACTTGGGATTTGCTCATTATTATTATACAATAGCAGTATGTGTGTTGGGTGGTGGCCATGCATGTGCTACAACATGTGTATGTGTGTGTGTGTCCCAAGAGATTTTTTAAATGAATGAGTAGGTGCCTACATGTATGTATATACCCCAAATGGGTACCCTATGCCCATGGAAGTAGAGGCCAGAAGAGGGAATCAGCATGTGAACTAAACCCAGGTCCCCTCCAAGAGCAGTAAGTGCTCTTAACCACTAGGCCATCTCTATAGCCTAAGGTAGATCCTAAGTGTTTTCATCACACATAAAGGAACTATGTAAGGTGGTGGACATGCTTATTAGTTTGATTATAGCTACCACTATACATGTATATAAAAACATTTTACCATACATCATAAGTTTTACAATTTTTGTCATATATATACTTCAGTAAAGTAGAAGGACAAAAATCCCCAAACAGTACTTCATCAATAAGTGAACCCTTCCGGTTATGGAGAAAGAGGGTTTGCAACAGAAGCTGAAGGACAGGTAATATACTAATAATCAGACATGAGGCAAGAGAACATTCCTGCACAGGACTGGCTCTCATATCAAACTAAGGAGTTTGAACTTTATTCTTTAACAAAAAGTGAACCCTCCAAGACTTTCAGACATGTGGCTTTATAAGGAAAGTCTCTGGAGGCAGTAACAGAACAGAGCTGAAAAGCTGAAATATGACTGTTAGAAAAAAGGAGATGGAAATTTAGCAGCCTTCCTGAGGACACAATTAATTATACACTTATAGCTTGGCTCTTGAGACATCTCCCTTACTGTGTTTTCCATGTACACAGAACAGGGATCTTACACTATTAGCACACATCAACAGGAATGCAAGTTTCAAGGAATGTTGAGGGTTACTCAAATACATTATTTATGAGACAGTGATGAATTGCCAATCTCAACTTTTTATTAGCAACCCACAGTGGTAACTCAAAAGACTTTCATTCTCTGGGTGTGATGGTGAGTTCTAGGTCAGCCAGTGATACATAGTGAAACTCTGTCTCAAAAAACAAAAACAAAAACAAAAAAAAACCCAACAACAACAGAAGGCATTCATGTATCATATTAACACAGCACTGGGCACAATGTTTTCTCTATCTAATAAACCTCTTCTTTACTTTCACGTGCTGCCTATTTATGCTATCCTTTACAATTACTATTCAAGAAAACTTGTGAAAGTAATTTAAATATTTTGAAATCAGTGACCTGAAAATTGAGATGAGTACGTATCTAATTCAGAATGGAAACATCCTAAATATTTTAAGGTTTACATATGCAGTCTCTCAGAGTTGCAGTTAAAGAGTCTATTAAAAGAATATCCAGGGTCCTCCTTATACTACAAAATGTAGTTCATCTCATGCAATACTCATTTTATGAAGCAGCTCAATGCCCCAAGCTGAATTCTACAATACTCTTGATAGAAATACACCATTCCATTGATAAAGCCCTACCTCTATCATCTCATCCTAACATATACACTAAATCTTTTTTTCTTTCTTTTTTCTCTTCCCTCTTCTTCCTTCCTTCTAGCCCACCCTCCTAGACAAGGTCTTACCCTAGCTAGCCCTTATGCTAGCCCAGGGTAGCCTCAAATTCACAGCAGTTCCTGCCTTGTCCTCCCAATTTCATGTACTGGGATTACAGGAGGGAGACATCAAGCCACGTTCTAAGTATTTAAAGAACAGCCACTCAGGGCTTCAAAAACTGTGGGTAACACTATTATAACTTCAATAGGCTTTTAAATTACTTACTTGTTTGTTTACTTATTTAGTGAGTTTCTGTGTGGATGTGCAAGCTCACATTCGTGGCACAAGCATGAAGGCAAGAACGACCTGCAGGAGTGACTCTCTCCTGTTCCTATGTGGGCCATCAGGGATGGCAGTGCTCTCCCCGCTGAGCCATGTGTTTAGGCCCGGTTGGCCCCTGGACTCGGTTTTAGAACTCCGAATTAGAACCACAGTGTCCACAGGGCAAACCTCTACTAACACATCACACTGAAACCCAGGCAACAAACCAAATTTAGTGATGAAATGTGCTGTTTAATTATCAAAAAGCAAAGTGGATATCTATAGAAATGTTTGTCCATAAGCAAACCAAATAGCACCAACATGTATCTTTCAAATTTGGCTAAAAAAACTAGTCTGAACAGATATGACTCTAAAACACTGGAATTTCAAAAGCAAGTTAGTACATAATAAAGGTAGCTATAAGTGGTTCATAAAAATTTACTAGAAGACCCATAAAATGTACTGTTATTTTTAGAGATTTTAGTTTAATGTTCCCAAAGTCTAGTAGATAACCAAAATTTAACATACAGCAACTTTTTCGGACAAGCAAATAACCAATTGAGACTAAATGCAGATTTCTTCCACAAAGCCGGTTTCCTCTTTTAAAACTACCTTTTTTTTCTTATGCATGCTTACTTTATTGAGTACTAACAAAAATTCAAACAAGCAAAATCTAATTACTCTCTCTTCTCTTTTGAGTCACTATCCCTGCCTTCAAATGTCCTAATGTAACCCTTTAACATTTCAACTCTGTAAATCCCTTCTGAACTTCACAACAGTCTAAAAAATAAACAAATAAAATTAGCATTCTCATTCATATTCTCAATGAAGATATTTTAAACCAAGTCATTCCAAATTATGGGTATAAGTGACAGCCTCTTTGATTTACCTAGAGATAGTTTTGCTTTTAATATTCTGAACCTAAACACTGTGTTGTAAAATTTGGAAATAAGAAAATTAAAATGAACTTTCTCACAGGATAAGAAAAGCTACAAGCATTTATCCCAAGAGACAACAACTTGGCAGGTGGAGCCTGGCACTATTCCACTCACCTAGCCTCATAATCAGACCTTAGAATCATCTCATTTAAGCCTGATTTTTCTAAGTCACAAAGCTTGTGCTCAGAGTTTCAGGTTAACCAGCATGCAAACCTAGAGTGCTCCCTATGGGAGTCCAGAAACTTATTTCACTTTATGCCCCTGAACCCATATATTCCCCGAAATCTACTCTCTGAAGACATTTATTTCCCTGTGTGTGATGTATTGTTTTGTATGCATGTGAAATTCTAAGTTTTACACACCAGAGATCAGTAGTAACTAAGGTACTTTTGTGAAACTCAGGTGTGTAGGGAGGGAGTTTGAAGGAAATGAGTAGGGATGCTTAAATTGCGTTAACACTACATCTAGCCCCAAATCCAAACGGATTTTACTAATGTCACAATGTCCACAAGATAACTGAGACGCACATTCGTGGGGAGCTGAGGGAAAGAAGATAGCCTACATGCTTCTGGCCTAACGTGCTAACTTACATAAATCACATCTGTGTCTTTAGAGGGTAAAATAACTAAAATGCTAGGTTTTAAAAGTGTTACATTCGAACAAAACTACTAAATTTAGAAAACAATGTAAAATTCAACTTCTAATTATGCTCTTCCAAACAACTATTAACTTTAAGCACTAAATAAAAGTAGTTCAACTGCCACATATGTTGAAAACGGATCTCACTTAGGTACCAACTTACATAGACAACGCACACATTTAAAAATTTAGTTAAGCACGGATGTGAGTATCATATTGCTGATGCTGTAGTTGTTTAGTAGCCCGCGGTTTTCGGATACCTTTCTGAAAATTAGGTCAGCCAAAACTCAGTGACAAATAGTCTGATTTACAGCCTAACTATGTAAAAGTAAAAGAGAAACCTAAATTACTTAAATTCCAGCACCGGTTTTACCACAGCTGTGTGTGAGGACAATCAAGGGCATTATCTGCACACCGTGGTAATAAGCAGAGACCTAAAGGGTTTAAAGAAACCAAAACCATTATTTCAATATATCTAGCAAGCGCAAGGTCAACCAACCTCTACTCTCTTTTCAAGACCACCACTCTGACATCGATTAGTACTGTCTCTTTGAATGGGGAGGGGGCAATCTTAAACTCAGAATTCTGTAATTTTTACAGACAGATGTCCAGGAACAACAAAGACCGGACGGGGGCTAGCCCCACTCACCCCTTACTTTTCAAGTTAATTCTCTTGAGTTAACTCGAGGCAGGGGAGGGAAAAAAAAAAGCCAGGACTGAAAGCAAAGAATTCTGACCCCATGCTCTCTCCAAGCCTTATTATTTCCAGGTGCGGCACAGACAGATGTGAGCTCCCCGGCTCTCCACCATCCCAGTAGCTCTCCGGAGTCCAAAAGCAGCCAAGAAAAAGGACTGGGGCCCGTGATGTATGTGTTGGGGGAGACCCGCAGCTAAGTTAGCCAGACAGCTACTACACTCAGACCCAACCAGTCTTTTTAAGTTTTTAGAAATCAGTTACAACAGGACTGTAAATTCTGACACTTGGTAAAGACCAACAGGCTTTCCGGAACTCCACTCAACAACGACCTTTAAAGCAGGGGTGGGGGGAGCTGGGACGCCACAGCTGCGGGAGTGCTGGGGAGGTGTGTGTGGGGGACGTCCCATCAGATTGGCTCGGCGGCACTGGGGGCAGAGAGGCAGGCAAGTCTGGGCTCGGCCAGGGAGCTCCGGGCCTGGCGCGCGGCTGTGGGTGCCACGCGGGGACTGGGGTGCTGGGGAGACTGGCCGCGCGTGGCTCCAACCCGAGAGCGAGGGTCGCTCGGGGGAAGCCGGGACCGGCCGGGGTCGTTCGTGGGTAGTTAGCTGGAACGGGACCGCCGTCGATCGGAGGGAAGTCGGGGACCCGTCCGCGGTCGCTCGGCGGCAGTCCCGCCACTTCCAGGGTCACTTGCGGGTAATCAGGACGGTTCCGGGGCCGCCCGGGGTTAGCCGGGGACCGGACGGGAGTCGTTCGGAGGCTATCGGGACGGGGCCAGGATCGCTCGGGGGAGAATCGGGACTCGATCCGGGCCTGGGGACGGGGGGTAGTCGGGACCGGACGGGGGCCGCTCGGGGGGTGGGGGGAAGTCAGGACGGCGGCGCCTACTTACTCGGCTGTACCAGATGCTGAGGCGGGCCGGGGCCAGCACGGCGAAGAACGCTCTCCGAGGGTCAGCCTGGACGTGGAGCGGCGCCTCGGCCGGGCTCCGCGGCGCGCAGAGCAGCCTCTTGGGCCAGCCGCTCAGGAAATACATGGTCCGCGCGCGGCCCCGACAGCCCCCCCGGCGGCCCCGGCCGCGTCTGTCACGCTCGGCGGCCCCGGGCCAGGCGCCCAGCTCCCACACCGCCACCGGCCGAGTCGGCGGCGGCGGCGACAGCGGCAACTCGGGGCATCTGCCCGGGGGCCGGGCCGGGCCGAGCCGACGCGATGCTGCGCGACGCGGTCTCGGACGCTGACCGGCCGAGGGTGGGGGAGGCGGGCGGCCAGTGGGCCCCGCGGCGGGAGGAGCCGAGGCCGGCCCGCCCCGCTCGCCGCTCGCGTCAGCACGCCGCACGGCGCGGGGAGGCTCCGCCCCGGCTCCCTCCGACCGCCCCGCGTCAGAACGCAGGCCGCCGGGCTGGCCGTCGAGTGCTCCGTACTCCCTGCTAGCGGGCGACCTGGAGCGTGGAGCTGGGGGCTGGGATGAGGCGACGGGCTCGGTCGGTGGTAGTCGGGGCGGCCCGGCCCGCTTCCATTGCCTGTGGATTGGCGAGACCTCCGGGGCTGAAGGGGGCGGGGCGAGCGGAGCGCGCGTCACGTGACTCCCGGGCTGAGCCTGGAGCTGGGTGTCAGCGACCCCAAGGCTGGGGTTTCGAGCCTGTGCCCGCAACTCTTTTGTGTGCTGCGGTTTAAATTGAGATCTGGTGAAGTCCCTGGCCTTACAGAGCTTACATTCTAGGCAGGCTCTTTATTCAGTCACTATACCGCGTAGCCCAAAATTGTCCCAATTTGGTCTTCGGGTCTTCAGGAGTTCTACGTCTAGTAGAGTATTTATAATTCAGTTTGCTTCCGTCTGCCTGTCTGCCAGTTATTAATGCTAGACGAAGCCAGATGGTGTCGTTTTGCAGCCCCAGTAAACAGTTCTGGAAAAGAGATGGACTTAGGTTTTGAGGTGGACCACACTGGAGATACTGTATTTGGAGTTTTTAACTTTAGGGGGATGGGTGCTCAACTTTTGGACCCTGGAACTTTAAAAAATAGCTACAGCTTTTTGTTACTTCTTCAAAGTTTAAAAGTAACAGCAAACAGTAACAATCGGATTTTTTTAACAATGTAACTTTCCGTAATTGTTCTAACACTTGCTTTTCGTAGAAGTTAACTAAAGAGATGACTCCCTGCTCATCAGCCTTTTGTACCCAGAGGGTCTTCTAGAGTCCTTGTCCTGGTGTGTCCCACAGGCCAACACAGCATTCCTGGGATATCTTAAGCAAATCAGACCTGGAAGGTAGTTTTCAGATGAAAGTGTGGGATGGAATCTTGAGCATCCGAGTTACACCATTGGATAAATCAAGAGGTCCAGAGAGGTGTGCCTTGCCAATATAAAATCATAGAACTTCGTTGTCTAGTACTTTTCAAAGTTGTACACGCGGCAGAGGGAATGAAAATGTGCTGCAATTCCATTGAGCATGTTTGCGCTGCCTCAGTGTGTTCATGTGCCTCACCCATGTATCTGGAATCATGGGCAGTGTAGATATTTCTAAGTAATTTTTAATTGTTCTTTGTTTTGGCCTTACTTACTGGCAAGCTTCTGGATCAGATTCCCCTGCTGTGAACTTTTGTAGCAGCTAAGGTTTACAAAAATTTTAAGGGGATGCTTTGATTTTATTCCATAGAAAAACTTCAAGGCAGATAATGGTGCTGTATCATTGCTATTCCTTCTTAAAGGGACATAGGACTAAAGTAGTAGATATTCCCAAGGTCACATGGCCTAAGAAAACCTGCTCTTCCTTCCAAGGACCCAGTGGTCTTTAGACCAGCTTAAGGTGAAGTGTGATAGTAGCCTGAACATGGACAGGAGAAGACCCTCAGGGCCTTCCACTCTTGGGAGTGAAGAGTAAAATATCTCACTGTAAACCTCCCTAAGTATTACCCACGGACAGAAACCTTATAGATGGACCTGACTTTCGAAGATATTTTAACATTGTAAAATGTGCTAACAGTTCCAGTGCTCAAGTGTTCTGTCCCCCGTTCTTTCTCCTTCCATCACCACTCCAGCCAAACTCTCTCGATTACTTTGAGTCTCGAGTAAACTAGTAAAACTAATAGGTACATATTTGGTTCTATCAAGCTTAACTTTTTTTATTACTCTTGATCAGGGTGCATGGAAACAAGTACCTCTATAAAACCATTTGTTGGAGGATAAGTTGATATAATTTCTATAACGACTAGTGCCGTTATATGGCATGTACATGGAGAAAGAGTCAGCTACCCAGACCCTTCTGTATTATTTTCTAAGGAGACACAGAGTTTTAATCTTAAGACATACCTCATAAGCCAGGCTTGGTAGCCAGCTTGACTACATCTGGAACTAACTAAAATCAAAGTGGCTGGGTATGCGTGTGAGGAGTTTTGGTGTTTTTATTACTTAGGCCACTTGAAGTGGGAAGAAGACCTACTTCTAATCTGGATCCTCTGAGATGGGAATCTGGGCCCCGGCTTCTGCTGGCAGCCTGTATACAGGAAGAAAGAAGCGTTTGCTCTTTTCCTGTTTGTTCTTGCTCTCACTGGTACATCCATTCCTTCTTGGAATTAGAGCCTACTTCTTTGGGACTCTGGTGTATACTGAAGACCAATTGAGACATCCAGCCTTGTGGACTGAACAACTACTGGGTTCTTAGATCTTGCATTGGTAGATGGCAATTGTTGGACTAGCTGGATCACAGCCTATACCCTATTCTAATGAATCACTGGTGATAGATAGATAGATAGATAGATAGATAGATAGATAGATAGATAGATAGATAGATATTCATTCTATAAGTTCTGTTCCTCTAGAGAACCCTGACTAATATACCTGTAATGCCTGTACTTGAAAGATGGAATTATGAATTCCAAGTCAGCCTGACCTAATGAGATCCTACCTTAAATAAGTTGCACACCCACACATACTTGATATACCACAGAAGAAAAATATAGATGTCCTCCAAAATAGAATTGTCTTTACTTATAATGGCATACTTCATAAAAAAAAAAAGTTGGAGGATATATCTGTTATAAAAGTATATTAACTGTATTATGAAGTAATCCAAATGGTTTACACATATTTTATAAAATATTCCATGCTTATGAAAAAACATGTTTTAACAAAAGGAAAAAAATGTACCAAAATGTTGATGTTTTAAAAATCCCTTTAAGTATAGGCATTTAATATGTTCCCTTTGGGCTTTTTTGTATCTTTTTAAATTATGTTTAAGGAATTTATGTTACTTTTGTAATAAGACTATAAAACAGTAACCTTGTTAATGGTTGAAATGTCCCACTTGACCTGCTTCAAGTAGGGCTGTGTTCTACTGGCAAATCAAAGACAGTCATACAGTAATGTAGAGTTTCAGGAGTATCAAGAGGATGTCTTGATGTCTCAAGAGTATCAAAAGGAGGATTAGTAGAAAATAATTAGTCACCAGACTAAAAGTAGGCTCTGTGTATTTGCATATAGTCACAGGTTTCTGAGACAAAGCCACAGATGGCTTTTGGTTCTAAGTGTCTCACTTGGAATGTCTGGGGGTCCCCATAAGAGCCTGCGATGCTAAGTACTGACGAGGCTTGTGGCTCTTCATTATGCCTTAGCATCTGCTTTATTACACTTGTATCACATGCATTTGCTTCTGGGATGGACTCCTGATTATTTGTACTTTCTGCAAACTGATGACTGAGCTGTGTTTTACTTTAAAACAATATGGAAGTAATCAAGGAAGCATTTACATGAAAATATAAATAATATACATGAAACAGGATTGCTCTTAGGTTAGTAAGATTTCAAGCTGAATGATGAATTCTTGGGGATTCATTATGTTATTCCCTCCACTTTAACTTTCAATTTTTGCCAGAGATTTAATTAAAAATATTACAGCATTGCAGAAAGACTCAGATTCAACCTGGAGCTTTGAAATTAATTCCAGCTGTAGGCTGAGTGATTTGTGGTCTGGACAGACTGCCAAAGGCCAAAAGCTTCCCTGTTCCCTGCTCTAGTTGGCAGCATGAACCTGGGAGAATGGAGACTAATAACAAGGCAGATTAAATTCTCGTGCAATAGCTAACTTTATTCAGAGCATCAGGTAGTTTATGCTCTGAGGGTTAAGAAGACTCACATGAATAAGGTGTTCAATCACAAGGACAAGCCACACATGGCAAAAAACAAACAAACAAACAAAAAAACCCAACTTTTTCCATAGAGGCATACAAATAACAACAGCAGAAGTAAACACACCTGTCTGCTACACCTGGAGGAGCATGAAAACACATTCCAAGAACAGTTCTGTGTTGTGAAGAAACAGCTCACAGACTCTTGTTTTCTCACAAGCACTGGGCACGCTCACTTTCTTGGACTGTGTTCTGGCACCTCCACTTCTTTCATTTTTTAATAGTATGTTATCCAGAGTAGTACTTATTTGAGATGTAGATAAGTCTAAATGTCATTTGATGCCTGACTATCCTATAAGCAGGCAGCTTATGTTAGAACAGTGAAAGCATTGTGTGTGATTCTCTGCCACCAAGGACAGAGATCCAAACTCTGTCCAGTATATTATATTATTATATTGATCAGAAAAATCTAGAGAATAGCTTGAAATGAGACCCATATGATTAGTAGTTCTAGTGTCCTATAGAACATAAGCCCATGATAGGAATATACATGTTATGATGTCCATTTGCCTTTAATAGGAATATACATGTTATGACATCCTGTGCAAATGGAAAGTTATTTAAATCTCAAGGAAAAATTAAATATAGTCCCTTCATCAGATGGATGAATGAGTCTATTATGGTCCCAAGGTCCAGGGATAAATGCAAGTCACTAGTGAAAAGTAACTTCTTCAGTGCAAATTGCCTCCGAGTGGGCAGGCTTGATCTCTGATGATATGGTTGATATCTCCTTTTGCCCATTAACTGGGGGTTTGCTATCTTTCTGATGATTTCCGCTGTCTCCTCACCTTGCACTGTTGAAGTTGATGGCCCAGGGCTGGAGGAGTCAAAGAAGAATCCATAATGTTTCAGTGGCTCCATCTGCAATGGCAGGTGCATACCCCTTCCCAGTTTTCTTCTGTAGGAGTAAAAGTAGGGCAGATTAATACATCAGCTTGTTTCTACAGTAAAAGGAGGGAGGTTAGCAAGTGCACAAGAACAAGTTTATTGCTGGAAATAATCCTATAACAAGCAGAATCTGAATTTATATTTAGGGGGTGGTAAATTAAGCAAAGTAGATGAATCAGAACAGTCAGCTCCACCTATTGGACCAAAAAAAGGAAGTATTGCTAAACTGATGACTGACTGGACCATGAATCTGCCCTATACCACTAGATGAGCCATCAATAAAATAAGTACCTGCCTATGGAATGGGAGAAGGTTGGACCATTGTGGTTACAAATTCAGTTCCTATGAGAAAACCCCATAGTTTTCCAACTGGAGAATGATTTCTTATCCTTCCATAGTAACCTTCAAATGAAATTTGAAAATCCATAGAGTTCTGTAATGCTTCTTAAAAATTGAGTGTTAAGGGAAATATAATGCAGGAAGGATCAAACCTATATAATTGTTGGCCTCAGGTCCTCCCCAGATTTATTAATTGAGTAAGAAGCATGAGGTAAGCAGTGTTTATGACCTTCTGGTGTAAATAGGTATCTTCCAGAGGTTTGTGGTCTTGTGCTAAAATACAACTTAGAACATAAGTAAGCTCAAAGTCAGTGAAGGATCCATTGGATACACAAATGCTTCTTTTACTCTGGATTCAAGCTGTAGCTCTTTTCTTGCCTCTTAAGATATTATGCAAAGACTGTTCAACACCATCTCTCCTAGAGTTTTAAGTAGATTGTTTAGTGCATATAAGCATTTTGATTTTGCTGAAATTGCACCAGAAATACCAAGCACATCGCATGAGGCCAGGGAGGAATTGGTAAACGAGTCTCCTTTCCCTGCCATGCCCCAGCTTGCCTATGTAAAGTTAGCTTTTTCATAGGCTCTCATCAAAAGAGAGAATTCAATATTAGATGGAATATCAAGTTCCTCACCCCATACTTCAGGGTCTCTTGTTCAAGCACTGAAATGTAAGTATTTCTCTGCTCCAGTAAGGGAGCAGAGAAAACCATTGCAGGCATAGGTGGTACCATTTCTACTTTTGATCTTGTCTGCACGGGAAAACCTCCTTTGTTGCCTCTTTTATCAATATTAAGGTTTGACCATCCAGTTTATATTCATTAGAAGAATTAGCCATGTCTTGGTCATGATTAATATCCTCACCTTGCTTAAGTATATTAATAACAGTTCGAATCAATGCCCAACTGACCCAGAATTGAATGGGGATCTTTTCCCCTTGTTATTGTCAACTCTTCAATATTCACTCAGCCCCGCCTTTCTTCATCTAGAGCTCCTCCTTCGGGTAACCAGAGATTATACTTGTGCTCTTCCTTTCTTTAGAAATGATGCACAAACTTGACACAAGACAGAGCCTTCCCTGGCTTCTGCCCCACTATTTCCATTCACCTTCTCCTGTGAGGGTCCCCACTCTCTTACAGCTGACTTCAGGTCCCTGACTTCTGGAACTACTTGTTTACTGCTCTAGAGGCAATGAGACTTAAGAGAATGGAGACAATAAATGAGGCAGACTAAAATCTCATGCAATAGCCAACTTTATTCAGAGCATCAGGCAATCTATACTCTGAGGGTTAGGAAGTCACACATTGAGTAAGTGTTCAATTACAAGGACAAGCCATGAGTGCCAAAACCCAGCTTTTTCTATAGAGGCATATGAATAACAACAGCTGAAGAAACTCACTCCTATCTGCTATGCCTGTGAGGAGCATGAAAACACATTCCAAGAACAATTCTGTGTTTTAAAGAAACTGAGGTCACAAAACTCTTGTTTTGCAGTTTTCTCACAAGCACTCAGAATCCTCCCAGAACAGGACTGTGTTCCACATTTCCCAATAGCCTGTGTGGAAATCTATTTCAGTGGGGGCTTGAAAGATGACTCAGTAGTTAAGAGCACTTGCTGTTCTTTGAGGACCCAAGTTCAATTCCCGGCAACCACATGGTGGTTCACAACCATCTGTAACTCCATCCATTGCCAGGGGGATCAAACACCATTTTCTGACCATTGTGGGCAAAAACATGCTTGTGCTGCACAGACATACCCGCAGGCAAAACACTCATACACATGGAAAGAAGCTTTGGTCATTGATCAGGGAGGAAGCACCAAAACTATAGCGCTCTCCCTCCTACAGTTTATCAGGGCTTATGATGCCGCTCACCTGGTCTCTCTCAGCCTGCTTCATTAGATACATAGCACAATCTTGCCATGTCAGAAAGCCTCTTGCTAGGTCCAATGGTGATTTCCTCACATGCACCCTTGTTCCGATGGAAGCCCTGCCCAGGTGCAAGTGGCATGCTCAATGATCACCTGAGCTTCTCCTCCAGGATGCAAATATAGGGAATGTTGGCAGATTCATTGTAAAAGTGAAAATATCAGTGTGAAACAATAAACATATAACTGATTTTATATATATATACATATATATATGTGTGTGTATATGTATACACATATATAACCAATACATATATATATGTATATATATACACATATATATATAACCAATACACGTGCTACTGATGAGTCAACCCTGTCCACATGACTACTCACAAACCACAGTTAAAAGAATACTTGGAGCGGGGCAGTGGTGCATGCCTTTAGTCCCAGCACTTAGGAGGCAGAGACAGGCAGATTTCTGAGTTCAAGGCCAGCCTGGTCTACAGAGTGAGTTCCAGGACAGCCAGGGCTACACAGAGAAACCCTGTCTCGAAAAACCAAAAAAAAAAAAAAAATTACTTGGCACCACTAGTATACCATAAAGGCAGGGAAGCATATTATTAGTCTTAATGAAGCTTATAATTAGGCTTTTAATTAATAAGCCAATGAGATTGTTGGAAAGGGACATTAGCACAAAGTAGAAGATAAGTAAAGAAGGTATTGTTTACCTTAACCAAGTGAAAGAGAAAGCTCCTCACTTTTGGTCATTTGTTTACTTGTGACAGGGTCTTGCTTTGTAACCTGCACTAAGCCCAAACTGATTCTATTCCTGCCTCCACCTCGCAAATGCTATGACTACCTGATTTAGCTGGCTACACCCAGCTTTATCTTTAGGAAAGAAAAACTAGCTAGTAACAGATTTAAGTTAGCCAACAGCAACAATGAGTCTGTTTAGTCTCAACCAACTTTCCAGTCTAACGAAGTATTGGACTTGATGCCATGTGCAGTCTTTAAGAAAGGAATAAGGGCTGGCGAGATGACTCAGTGGGTAAGAGCACTGACTGCTCTTCTGAAGGTCCTGAGTTCAGATCCCAGCAACCACATGGTGGCTCACAACCATCTGTGATGAGATCTGATGCCCTTGTCTGGTGCATCTGAAGACAGCTACAGTGTATTACTCTGGAGTGAATGGGGCAGGAGCAAGCAGAGGTCCTGAGTTCAATTCCCAGCAGCCACATGATGGCTCAAGGCCATCTGTACAGCTACAGTGTACTCATAAACTAAATAAATAAATCTTTAAAAAGAAAAAAAAGGGATAAAAGGGCACATGGTTTTAACCCTTGTCTTAGTCACTGTTCTGTTGCTGTGCAGAGACACCATGGCCAAGGCCACTTATAAAAGAAAACATTTAATTCGGGGCTTGCTTACAATCTCAGAGGGTAAGTCCATGACCATCATGATGGGGAACATGACAGCAGGCAGACAGACAGACATAGCACTAGGAGCTGAGACCACAACTGCAATCATGAGGCAGACAGCAAACTGGAGTGGTGTGGGCTTTGAGGTACCAAAAGGGACACATCTCTTTCAAAAAGGCCATACCTGCTACAAGGCTACACCTCCTGACTAATCCTTCCCAAGTAGTTCCACTAACTGGGAACCATGCATGTAATCCTATGGGGCCCATTCTCATTCAAACCACAACATCCCTATAACAGGAAAGTTCACCATAATTCTATTAGCCACCTCTCTCAATCTCCTCTCTGCCTATTTAGCCAAATTTTCATATCTGTTCTGTTATCCCTGTATCACTTACAGTAAATATAATATCTACCTGTAACAAGCCATTCTGGAATATTATGGGTTGGCTTCTGTCCTGCTCTTACCAGTTAATTTTATATTTCCTAAGAGTGAAATGTGAGGAAACCGGTCTTTGAGAATTACAGAGACATTCTTGTCTCAGGTGTGCTTAATTCTGGGACTAGGGTGCTTGGTTTTTACAGTCACCAAAGCCTCCACAAGTCAGCAACTCAGTGTCCTTTGTCTTGAGAACTCAAAGATTGAATTTCACAGGGTGAATTTTGAAAAGGGGGTGTTACTATAGAGAGGAAACTTAAGGCGAAGAGTTATTGTACAGGGGAAGTGGGCAGAGCTCCCGTGTGGTAGAATGGGTCCCAAGAGAACATTAGCTGCTAAGAGGCTTTGTCTAGAGGTTAATATGGCTTGTCACAGAGGAAGTAAATTGGCTTTTGAAATGACAGGGCTGAGACAGAGGGAGGTGACCTGGTTAGCCTAGCTTACTTAATCACAGATCCCCATGAGGTGTCTGTGTGCCTCTCTGTCCCAGTAACTGGACTGAGGTTCTTGTAAACACCTCCAAGGACCAATGACGTATCAGAGTGTGCACAGCTTCCAGGCAGCTATGCTCATTAGGTTGCTGTGCTAAAGAAGCAAGACAAATAAAAATCTAAGAACACAGCCAGTCCACTCTGCCCTCTGGCCAGACCAGAACTGTCAGTGGAGCCAAGGATGCTTTTGGCCACAGCAGAAGGGATGGTTTGCAAAGTTTCTTTCCCTTAACTGCCTAGCAAGTTTCTTTCTCTTATCCTCATCACTAGGTTTAATATGATTATTCAGGAATTATAAAATCCAAGGAGTACAATTCTAGAAATATACAGTTCTCACAAAAATAGACCAACTCAGCTGGGCAGTGGTTGCGCACGCCTTTAATCCCAGCACTTGGGAGGCAGAGGCAGGTGGATTTCTGAGTTTGAGGCCAGCCTGGTCTACAGAGTGAGTCCCAGGACAGCCAGGGCTATGGAGAGAAACTCTGTCTCAACACCCCCCCCAAAAAATAGACCAACTCATAATATTAATTATATGTTATATTTTATAACATCCAAACTGTTGTAAAGTGACCATTGCATTCTCTTTTTTTAATCTTACCACCTTTGGTTACTTACAGTTTTATTATCAATAATCTAAAAACTACTTAAGAAAGTGGACATAGTACACCTGTAATTCAGCAAGAGGATCAGAAATTCCAGGCCAGCCTGTGCTGTGTACCAAGATCCTGTCTCCAAAAAAATAATGATAGCAATAAATAAATTTACAACCTTATTTTAAGTGTACAATTTGGTAATGCAAGTGTGTTTACCCTGTGAAACATCTCGAGGACCTTTTCATCTTACAAAAACAGAAACCCACACTCACTAAACAAAGATCTCATTTCCTCCTCCCCAAGACTTTGGCAAACATCATTCTATTTTCTGTTTCCATGAGTTTGTCTACCTAAGGTACTTCATATAAATAGAATCCCACAATAGCTTATTTCACTTAACATAGTGTCCCAGCCATGTAGCCTGTGACAAGTTGTTTTTGTTGTTGTTTTAAAGACCTAATACTATCCCACTGTGTGTGTGCGGCATATTAACATATCCATGCATCTCTGGATGTCTGCATTCCTCCCACCTCTGGTTACTGTGAGGAATACCATGCACAAGTATCCTTGAGATTCTGACTTATAGCTGGGTGGTGGTGGCACACGCCTTTAATCCCAGCACTTGGGAAGCAGATTTCTGAGTTTGAGGCCAGCCTGGTCTACAGAGTGAGTTCCAGGACAGCTAGGACTACACAGAGAAACCCTGTCTTGAAAAAACAAAACAACAACAACAACAACAAAAAAAACCCAAAAAAACCAAACAACAACAACAAAAAAAAGAAATGAGATTCTGATTTATATCCCTTACACATATACCCAGATATTCTACCTATAATTGTTTTTTTAAGAAACTACCATTCCTGTCTTTCATAATCTTGCACTGTTTTGCAATCCCATCAGCAGTGTCAGGGGAGAGAGGTTACAATTTTCCATTCTCATCAACATGTTTTGCTTTTAGTGTTCTCTCTCTCTCTCTCTCTCTCTCTCTCTCTCTCTCTCTCTCTCTCTCTCTCTCTGCATGTGTGTCTGTGTCTGTCCTGTATGTGTATGTGTGCACATGCTGGTAGAGGCCAGAGTCAGGGTCATGCTCTATTGCTCTTATTTTCTGGCGTAGAGTCTCTCACTGAAGCTGGACCTCAGCATGTCACCACACCCAGCTTTCACGTGGCAGATGGGATCAGAGGGCAGATCCTCACACAGCTCAGCAGGCACTTTACTCCTGAGCCATCTTCCTAGCCCCCAGATTTGGTTTTAATAGTGGCCTTCCTACTAGGTATAAAATACAGCCAGGCGGTGGTGGTGCATGCCTTTAATCTCTCAGCACTTGGGAGGCAGAGACAGGCTGATTTCTGAGTTCAAGCCAGCCTGGTCTACAGAGTAAGTTCCAGGACAGTCAGGGCTACACAGAGAAACCCTAACAAAAAATAAACTAATAAAATAAAATATTATCCTTGTGGGTTTTATTTGTGTGTCATTATGGTTACTGATATTAAACATCTTTTCATGTGTTGGTGGCCACTTCAAGGAAATGTTATTAGAGGTATGGGATATATAATGCTTTATTAAAAAATAAGCCACCACAGTGGTCCTGCAGGACTATGATAGAGTGGGAAGTTCCTATCACAGAGTAACATGATAATATATTATAGTGTGTATATATATATATGTGTGTGTGTGTGTGTGTGTGTGTGTGTGTGTATAGTTACCTGTGTGTCTGTGGGCTTGCTGTAAACAAACGTGCTTCCATATAAGTACAGGACATATATTATGTACCAAGCATGATCTTGGTAATTATAGCAACAATATTCCTTGTTATTATTTGCTATGCTTTCTTATTTTATTAGAGTCTATCTCTCCTGCTTATTAAAAAGATTCTATAAAACAGTATGCTGTGTTCTACCAGCACCAACATCACATGTCTTCTGTTTACCATGTCTTTTAATCTTATCAAAAGGCCATGTGAGCAGAGTGACCTGTACCATCTAGGTTTATGTAAGCACACGTGCTACAGTGTTCCACAACAATGTGAACCAAGGCTATTACCTTTCGTAGGCTGTGACATCAGGAGACCTGCACAAAATGTCACGGTTCAAGAGTTAATCTCTGAGTTCTGGAACAATTGGAAGATACAATTTCGGAGGCTCATCAAGTTTGAAGATAATACGAGTTATGTGACAAATAATCTTACAGTTGCCATCCTCTCTTGCTCTCTACCTTATTTCCTGAGCCAGGATCTCACTATGTAGTACCCTGGCTAGCCTGGAACTTGGTATGTAGACCAGGCTGGCTCCAACTCACAGAGATCTCCCTGTCTGCTTTTGGAGCATTGGGCATAAAGGCATGTGCCAAAGATAGTTAGTTACTCTTTATAATCAAAGAGTTGAAAGGATCTTGTAAATTTGACTTCTTAGAGCAGTCTTGAATGTTAGAATCAATTTACATGCACTTCAGACATGCAAGAATCACTTATAAAACCAAAATAATTGGCATATGTGGACTATATCTCTAAAACTGAATGCCCAGTATATTTAATTATAAGTACTTAAATATTTAATTATAAGTACATAGAAGGATATGTGGCCAAATAGCTGATAATGCCCCCCAAAAACATAGTTATCATTTATTTGAAAAGATTAGAGAGACAGCTATCAAAAGTATTTATAATCATATTACTACAAAGTATTACTTTGATTTTTAATTTTATATTTGGAGTATCTTCTATGCGTTTTTTAAATCAGAAGGATAGTATTATTTAAAGATGATTTCCATCTCCTGTCAAGGGGATCACATTCAAGTCATGGTCACACATCACCAGCATCTGCATTGCCTGTAGACATGCTTATGTGCAGGTTCCCTGGCTAAATTCCAGACTTCCTAAATTAGAGTGTTTTGGTAGCGTTATCAGAGAATTAGGATTTTAAACGAATACTGTAGATGATCTCCTGTATATCAATATAGCTGATAGGTTGTTCAGCAGGAGTAAAAAAGAGAAAGGGCCCCATTTATTCTCTCTTTGTGTGTGCCCTACTCTCCATGCCCAGCCTCCCAATTCTCCCTGTTAGCTGAAAACCAACTTAGAAAACCAAGCGCACTGGGATTCTGAGAGGCATGAACATGACTTCCTACCCCAGACCTGAAACTTTCCTCATATCCCAATGAGAGCCTCGTCTGGAGGATGCGTTGGTCCTGCCAGATGAGGCAGAGGCTGTGGTGGCTGTAGTGGCTGAGGTGGATGCCTGAAGCACTCTGATCACTCAGCTCTGTTCCTCCTTTGTACCATGAGGGTACCCAGGTTGTTACTCTTTTCAAATACTAAAAACCAAGAGCTAGATTAATCTGTGCCTTTAACAATACATTTGGACAGTAGTGCACTCTTGTGAACAAAAATCACAGCTTATTTTGGATTACTCACAAAAAACCTTGTGTTTTATGCTTGGTCTAGAGGCACAAATAGTGACTAGCATTCATTCCACCTGTATTTTTTTTTTTTTTTTTTTTTTTTTTTTTTTTTTGGTTTTGGGTTTTTGAGACAGGGTTTCTCTGTATAGCCCTGGCTGTCCTGTAACTCACTCTGTAGACCAGGCTGGCCTTGAACTCAGAGATTTGCCTGCCTCTGTCTCCCATGTGCTGGGATTAAAGGCGTGCACCACCGCCCCACGCATTCCACCTGTATTAAGTACTCCAGTGTATACTTTTTAATTTTTATCTTCTTTATAATAAAAGATAAATGCTATAGCCTGTTTTACAGATAAGGAAACTGAGGCTTAAAACAGATCGGAGTTCACATACACAGGAAAATTAAAACCTGAATACAGGGTCCAAATTTTTAATAATTTAACAAACTGGGTTTTTTTTGTTAAGTGTGCATAATTTATATCAAATCGACTTACTAGTTTTACTCAATTCCTAAAAATGGTTTTTCTCTTAGTTTTTCCAATAAGGAAACAAATGAAACCACATTTTTTACACTTACTTGGAAAATATTAAATTTTTGTATCTTAAGCAAAGCAAAAGATCTTGTGGATTATTGAAAATAAGCAATTTCTCTAGAACTCTGTGGTGAGCATCCATGGATATGGAAAGATGAGAGGGAAGAGCAAATACATCATCCAGACACGATATTGAAAGCTACACATGAAATCAAGGAATTAAAACATTCAGCAGTAGAATCACTTTAACTTTCGCTCATGGGGATCATTAAACGTATGATACATCACAGGAGTGTCCCCTGTTGTAGACACAGCCTGAAGATGCCAGTGCAATCCATGACAAGCTCTCCCTTTCTGCCTCACTTTCCTATGAGTGGATCCTGGTCAGGTCTTGTGCCATCACTGGCTTTTACTTCCAAATCAGGTCATCACTGGTGGGACCCAGAGACAAGGAGGAGAGTGCTCCAGCTTCTACACCCTACCCATTCTCAACTCTGTGCAAATGCAGTGTCTAAAGTCTCCTCAGGATTCTTCTGCAGCGAAGGAGACAAACAAACAAACAAACAACCCTGCAAGGATGGCAGGACTCCTTACCTTTCCTAAGGAGGGAAAACACATGAGTTCAGAGCTGCCATGTGTGAATGAGAAAGGGAAACTGGCCATTGCTCATATATACTTTGTCATTAAGTCCATGTCCCCTAGCGATCGAGCAGATTAAACCAGTTCACCTTTTCATGACTGCTTCAAATCAGTAAGTGGTTATCCAACTGCATTAGATGTGGCAAGCATGCCAGGAGTCATCTAGACTCCAGAAATGGGGGTGGAGTGACGAAGACTCAGAGGAGTTTCTCAAAGCAGCCTGTTATTGCTCGTGCAGTCCCCAGTTGTGGCTAATGTATGCAGTCAGAAAGCAAAGTTAAAAAGCATGCTCCTGATATGGCTAACTAATGCCCAGTCACTCTGGGAAGTGATTCCAGTCATTGGTTCGAGGGTGCCTTGGGGAGGCTTTGTATCGCCACACACCCATGCTCACATCTGGAGCTCTACATAACATATAAACCCAGGAGGGAAGGCTGTGCCACTGCTGGCAGCTGGAAACGTCCAAGGAGGCATGGGAAAGGCGCCAACTCGACCAAATACCACACTGGCATCTGATAGCAAGTACACTGAGACCCATTATCAAAAGCCAGGGACCATGAAATCTGGAATATCAAAGGCTCTAGGGACATACTGATTTGTTCCATAGCCTAGGTTCTTGGACCCATTGCTCCGTGGTAGAGCAATTGCCTAGCCTGTGGGAGGTCCTGAGTTTGATTCCCCAGCCCGATAACCACCCCCCAAAATGCCAGATTCTTAATCTAGGGTTCAAAGTTCCATAAAAATTTTTTTTGTGGGGATTAAGCAGTATAATTAATCCCCACATGCAGTCTGGAACTGTGAATGGAACTGTGAATGCACCATACAAATCCCCCCAACGGCTAGACTTCATATTGTTTTATCAGGCCACATCACAGAAACATAAAGCAGAAGAGGCCACACTGATAGCATCTGAGCCTCTTGGCCCATGTCGGTAGTCTCAAATATGTGGCTAGAAGAAGCCCTTGAGTTAACAGCAGCAGGACGGACAGTGCCCCGTGCTGCATAAGACTCTTCAGTGCCCAGGGCTTCAGGGATAGAATAGCTAGCTCTTGGGTAACTCCATTCACTGAGCCGGCTTACCCCTCCACTCAAACCATTTTTTTTTTTTTTTAGTTTTTTCAAGACAGGGTTTCTCTGAGTAGCCCTGGCTGTAGACCAGGCTGGCCTGAAACTCAGAAATCCGCCTTCCTCTGTCTCCCAAGTGCTGGGATTAAAGGCGTGCGCCACCACTGCCCAGCTCAAACCGCTTTTAATGTTTTATGTTTATGAGAAAAAGAAAAGGAAAGAAAGAAGTTGTGCTTCATTCTCTGTAACAGGCCAACATGGAACATAACGACCCTTTCAATGAGCAAGTCTTTTTAGAATTCCTCAATTGAAACGCAGTAGTGGAACCAATCATTTAATGATTTTTGTGAAAATAATAATTTTTGCTGTGAGAAAATTGCAAATTTAAACAAAAGCTTTCTAAATTTTCTATGAAACTAAATCTTTCACACTGGCATGCTGTAGTATAAAGCATTTTTCTGAAAATCAACCCCACAGAAAAGCGTGTAATAGGAACTTTCATTCGATTCCTAGGCTTCTAGATAGTGAACTCCATATTGTGACGTGGATTAAAATACTATTTTTAATTTGTTCTTTGACATTTTCATGGGCATGCCCAATGTATTTTGATTATGCCCACCCTACTATCTCCTTCAATTCTTTTCATGAACCCCCAGCATACTTACCTTCTAACTTCACGTCCTTTTTTCCTTTTTAGTTTAAGAATCCACTGAGTACAGTTACGGCTGTCCATATGCTCATGGGTATGGGGCCATCAACTGAGGCTTGGCCAACCTACCAATGACCACTTCCCAAAGGAAAGTGATATTCTCTCCCTCATCTATCGACTGCCAATAATGCTTCCAATTGGGTTGGGGACTCAGAAGCCTCCTCATGCTAGTGTTTTGACTGGCTCAATCTTGGGTGGGTCTTCACAACTGCTGTAAGTCCATGAGTGCCAAAGGCCAGTTATATCCCAAGAAAAGCTTTCACAGTCCCAACGCCTCTCCCTGCACCCTCAGCCCCCCACTCTTATGTTCTTTCTGCTCCCTCTTCCTTGGTGGTTGCTAAGCCTTGGATAGGGGAGGTTGAGGTCAGTGTTCCATCCATGGCTGACCACTCAGAGTCAGTTATTCTTAGCTCTTTGACCAGGCTTGACTGTCTGCATTGATTACTGCCCAATGCAAAGAGAAGTTTCTCTCATCCAAGTTGAGAGCAACACCAATCTATAGTTATAAACATAAATATTTAGAAGGCAGATGAACAAGACTATTTAGCTTAAGAAGAAGGAGGACCAAAGTATGGATGCTTCAATCCTACATAGAAGGGGGAACAAAATAATCACAGGAGGCAGAAGGAGGGAGGGATGGACCTGGGAACGAGAGAGGAGGGGGAGGGAAAAAAAGGTGGGCAGGATCAGGTGTGGGAAGGGACAAGAGAGAAGTATAGAGGGTCAGGAAATTGAATTGAAATATGTAGCAATGGGAGATGGGGAACAGGGGTAGCCACTAGAAAGTCCCAGACACCAGGGAGGCAAGAGGTTCCTGGGACCCAACGGGGATGACAGGAGCCAAAATAATACCCAACAAAGGGAGATAGAACTTGTAGAAACCACCTCCAGTAGATAGGTATGGCCTCCAGTTGAGGGATGGGGTCACCCACCCATCTCAAAATTTTAAACCCCAAATTGCTCCTGTCTAAAGGAAAGACAGGGACAAAAAAAGGGAGCAGAGACTGAAGGAAAGCCCATCCAGAGATCCCCACCTAGGGAACATGACCACTTAGAAAACAAAAACAATTCGATTTACTTCTAAGGCCTATGCCCTCCCCTGGTATGGGCATGGGCATGAGCATGGGCTTTTCAATAAGGTTCACAGTACCAGGCGTGAAGCAGGCCTCGAATCAATTTAGAAGGTCATTGGTTATCCACTGTATTGGTTACTTTTCTGTCACTATCATAAATCACATGACCAATGCAACGTACAGAGGAAGAGTTCATTTGGATTTATGGTTTCAGAGGAAAAAGAGCCCTCCATGGTAGGGAGGTGTGGCAGTTAGAGCGGGCTTGGTAGCCTGAGCAGGAAGCTGAGAGGGGTTGGGTGGGGGTGGGGGTGGGGTGGAGAACTGGAAGTGGGATCAAGTTTAAAAACTCTCAAAGCCTGCCCCCAGTGACATCCTTCAGCAGGCCACACCTCCCAATCCTTCCCAAAGAGCACCACCAAGTAGGCATGGAGTGTTTAAATGCCTTTGCTTATGTAGGATATATACTCCCATAAAAGTCTAATCTGGCAGGTTGGTATTGCAGCATGTGGGATCCAGTGGCAGGAAGACCCCAGCAGCCTACATAGCTCCTCCCAGCAGCCCACATAGCTCCTCCCAGCAGCCCATATAGCTCCTCCCAGCAGCCCACATAGCTCCTCCCAGCAGCCCACATAGCTCCTCCCAGCAGCCCACATAGCTCCTCCCAGCAGCCCACATAGCTCCTCCCAGCAGCCCACATAGCTCCTCCCAGCAGCCCACATAGCTCCTCCCAGCAGCCCACATAGCTCCTCCCAGCAGCCCACATAGCTCCTCCCAGCAGCCCACATAGCTCCTCCCAGCAGCGTGAAAAGCTAGTCAGTGGGTAGAGAGTCTCCAAGTCAGTGCACAATTGATTTCTCTATGTCCTGCAAACAAAGTGTGTGGAGTCTTCACCAATATGATCTGGCCATCCAGTTTTCTAGGGGCACCAAGAACAATGGCAAGAGCTGGTGCTATTTTGGGGCTTCCTGACTATTAACTTATTCATGCTTGGCACTGAGATTTTTATTTAACAACCCACGTCTTTTGGGAGCAGCTTCTTCCACTGATGCAGAGTGTCTCTGTTTAGATTGTTTCTTTAAAAAAAAAATGTTAAATTAGCATACATACTTGTGGTTTTCCATAAATCTTTTTCATATGTCCTAAGTTTTGGTTAACTCACATCCTACCCACTCTCTCCTTCCCACTTCCCCTCCCCCCCATCTACACTTAACTCTTTAACCCCTGGTTTTCCCTCCCCGTTCTTTTATGTCACATGTGTTCTACTGTCCCCTCTAATTATATTTTTTACTGGGACTTGAAGATCATAGGTTTCCATGCATCTTTTTTCAGACACCCTTCATTTTGGTTAACCCTCCCCTTGCTTACACTTTTCCCCCAGCCCTGCCCCCTTCATGCTTAACCCTCCCTTCCTGCTTACATTTTAACTATATTTTATTATTATCTTCCCTCCCTTAGTGGACAACCTCAGTGGCCCATTTCTAGTTCTCTAGATCTGTTCATTCTTCAAGTTAAGCACACAAGACAAAATATTTGAAGGCAGGACCCTCTCGTGGGACAGAAACTGCAGCATTTGTCTTTCTGGATCTGGGTGACCTCACTTAGCATAATTTTTTTTTCCTGATTCCATCCATTTAGTTGACATTTTCACAACTCCATTTTTCTTTTGACCAAGCCAGCTCAGTCAGTCAACAGGTTCTCTAGGACAGGAGCGAGGATTAAAAAGAAAAAAGACAATTAGACAACATTGTAGCATGACCCAGCCAGTTCTGAGGCTGAGGTGGTTTATTTTTTCCCAGTCTACTTTTATGCCATTTTAATTACATGCAAGTAATAAGATCAACTTTAGGTTAAGGAACAAGCAAGACAATAAACATGGATAGTCAAGGAACAAGCAAGGCAATAAACAAAGTCCTGTGTTCACTGTTTCTAGAAGCTTATCAGCATGACCAAGATATCTGAGCCTACTTCCCTGTCCTAGACATAGACAAAGTCATATTCTTGCCTGAAGCCTACTTCTTTGTTCTATCTTAAAATCAGACTCCTGCCTGAGCTTACTTCCTTGTCATGACCCAATGTTAGATTCCTGCCAAACGGCCCCCAAAAGCTCTCCACATCTTTGCAGCTGAATATTTTCTATCATAAATATGCCATACTTTCTGTATCCGTTCATCAGCTGATGAATGCCTGCTTGATCCTTCCTATGCCTTCATTACTATGAACAGTGCACTAGTGAACATGGATATGTCTCCAATATAGGATGTCAAGTCCTTTGGATATGGGCCAGAAGGGACATGGCAGGGTCATGTGGTCATTCTATTTGCAGTCTTTAGAGGAACTCCCAGCCTGATTTCTAAAGTGGCTGCACAGTTTACACACCCACCAACAGCACTGTCCCCAATCCTCCACATCGACACCAGACTTTGTTGTCATTTGTTTTCCTGATCATAGTCACGGACTGGGCTAAAATGGAATCTCAAAGTAGCTTAAATCTGCACTTCCCTGATAGCTAAGGATGTTGAACACGTTTTCAAATGTTTTGTAGCCACTTGTGTCTTAAGAATGTACTGTTCAGCTCCATAGACCATTTTAAAACTTGGATTTTTTGATGTTCAGGGGTTTTGTTTTGTTTTTATCTTGTTTTTTTTTGTCTTTGTTGTTGTTCTTTGTACTGTCTAGACATTAACACTAATCCTTTTGGGGCATGGACTTTCTTTTTACTTGGTTGATTATTTCCTTTGATGTTCTGAAGCTCTTTAGTTTTATGAGGTTCTGTTTGTCAATTTTTGGCCTTAAATTCTGTGCAAACAGAGTTGAATTCAGAAAGTCACTTCTTAGCCAGGCAATGGTGGCACACACCTTTAAACACAGCAATTGGGAGGCAGAGGCAGGTGGATCTCTATGAGTTTGAGGCCCACCTGGTCTACAGAGTGAGTTCCAGGATAGCCAAGGCTACACAGAGAAACCTTGTCTTGAAAAACAAAACAAAACAAACAAAAGTCATTTCTTGTGCCCGTGTTTACTTGGAGCAGTTCCAGCATTTCAGGCTCCACATTAAGGCCTTCAACCTATTTACAGGTGCAGCCTGCCTTTTGTGTGGGCTTATAGATACTGCTCTAATTTCCTCTTGTACACGTGGACAGCCAGTTCTCCCTGCACTATTGTTGAGGGTACTGGTTTTCTCCAGTGTGCATTTTTCTCATCTTGGTCGAATATGAGATGGCTGATATTATGTGCACTTGTATTATATTTGGGTCTTTTATTTTTTTCACTGGTCTACATGTCTGTTTTTGTGCCAGTACCATATTGGTTTTATTTCTATATCTCTGTAATATATAGCTCGATATATTAATAAAGTGTTTATTGGCTATTTTTCTTTTTTTCATGAACTGCTTGTTCAATTCACTGGCCCATTTATTGATTGGCAATTAGTTTTATGATGTGTTTAATTTTTGCTGGTTTTTTTTTTGTATTCTAGAGACACATATATAGCTGGCAAAGATTTCCCTTCATTTTTCAGGCTGTCTCTTTACTTTGGTCACACTCCCTATTTTGAAGAGTTTAATTTATACCTCACATAAATATCATACTTTTGACTGCTAAAAATTGGTAGGTTAAAATGAATAGTTTAAACTTTGCATAATATATTCTAGATAATATAAGTATTAATGTTATATGATAATTATTACCATTATCTTAATGGTTCTGTAATCCCAAAGCTCAAGGAATCTGAGGCAAGAAGAGATTTTCAGGCTAGCCTGGGCTACATAGTGAGCCCCTATGCCAAAACAAAACAAAAACACTATCATTTTATTTTTCTATTATGTAAAAAGAATTTCAGAAGTTAAAGTCATCAGAGGCTCTCGCGTTGGGAATGAAAATGGAGCAAGTCTTAAAGGAGGTAACCCTGAGGCAGGCCCTGGAAGATGGGTAGAGAGAGCTGTGACTGCAGAAGAGGAGGCAGGATACCAAGCGTGCAGTCAGGAGCAGGAACACGGAGCTAGGACGCCATTTTACACGGACCTAGTTGCACTACCTCCTAGTTGCAGGTGCATACCTCACTGCAGGCCCCCCAGTAGCACAAGCAAGGGCTCCTGATTCCTGTGGCCCATTAACGCTTTAAACAGCCCCTCCACCAATCAGTGAGAAGGAAATCTCTGGCAGAAGCTTGTCCACGTGAGTGTTTTGCAGCCGGGATTGAGATTCTCGGTGTTAAGAACACATAAATGGGGGAGGGGTAAACTCAGAGGTAGCTCACAGAACGTTTAATGGTGGGTCACAGGTGGTGTTTACCTTAGAAGCAGTTTGAAACCTAGTCTCCCAGAGAAATCATAAGGAGTCGATCCAAAAATGAATGTAGATAATTTTCCACTATTGTTCAGAAAGAAAAAACTCCAAATATTTTAAGTTTCAAAATATATCCCCCCCTTTATGGAAGAAGGTCATTTCTAACCGAGTCTGAGTAGCAGTGAAAATGGGCTTGGAGGCAGGAGGCTTGGAGGTATTAGGGCTGGCGCGTGAAGCTTCTCCTGGACGCTAGGTGGCGCCGTGGACTGAGACTTGGTGAAAAGTGCTTCAAAGACAAGCCCGGGAGAAAGGTCTTGGAAACTATATTTCCTCCAACCCTTCATTTAGAGGGTTGGTTTTTAGTCTTTGGTTTTGGTTTTGGTTTTTTTTTTCCCCCAATATCATCTCTCTTTTTTTTTTTTTTTGAGCAGTTGTTTTATATCTTTTTTAAAATTCTTTTCTTATTGGATATTTTCTTTATTTACATTTCAAATGTTATCTCCTTTCCCTGTACTCCGCCCCCACACACCTCCCGGAAACCTCCTATCCCATCCTCCTTCTCCTACTTTTGTGAGGGTGTTCCTCCACTCACCCACCCACCCACTCCCACCTCCCTGCCCTCGATTCCCCTACACTGGGGCATCTATCGAGCCTTCATAGGACCAAGGACCTCTCCTCCCACTGATGCATGACAAAGGCCATCATCTGCTACATATGCAGCTGGAGACGTGTGTACTCCTTGGTTGATGCTTAGTCCCAGGGAACTCTGGGCGGTCTGGTTAGTTGATATTGTTGTCCTTCCTATGGGATTGCAAACCCCTTCAACTCCTTCAATCCTTTCTCTAACTCCTCTATTGGGGACCCTGAGCTCAGTTTTTATAGTACCTTTTTTTTTTTTTTTTTCTGTTTTTTTTCGAGGGTTTCTTTGTATAGCCCTGGCTGTCCTGGAACTCACTCTGTAGACCAGGCTGGCCTCGAACTCAGAAATCCGCCTGCCTCTGCCTCCCAAGTGCTGGGATTAAAGGCATGCGCCACCACTGCCCGGCTCATTTGGACGGTTTTAAATTTTATTATTATATTAATTATTATTAATTGTTAACATTAATTATTATTATCATTATTATTATTATCGTGTGTGGATGAAAGTTGTCTCCTTTTCCTATGTTTCATATTTGTGTGGTTAAACTCGGAGAAATTACTTAGAGAGCTACAGAGAGAGCAATGGAGACTGTTCCCTGCATATCCTCCAGAACAACTCTCTGTGCTGAAGCTGCAGGGTCAGCTCCAGGAGCTTAGCAGGAAAGAGACTGGGACAACCCCTTCTGCCCACTAGGAGGCACTAATAAGAGCGCCACAATCAGGAGAAGGCTGAGTGGAACCCTCTAACCCAGCATCTTCTCAGCTGCACAGAGCCCACAGTGGCTGGGTTTCTTGTTCTTTCTCACCAACGAAAATCTTTCTTTGAATTCCGGTTCGCTAATTCCCTCTCCTACCTCCCTTGTTCCTCAGGGCCTCGGACCACAGTGCTTCTCCTTAGAAGCTTGCTCACTATGCTTCAGTCTTTTGTTCTTAGCCCTGTCCACACCCTTGGAAAGAATCCTGTGGTTCTGCTTCTTGAATATGGCATGTGCCTCCTGCCGGGATGCTCCACGGATCTGTCTCCTTTCTCACTTCCCTCTTCCACATCCACCCAATTCTTCTCTCTAAGTAACCAACTCTTTTGGTTTCCCAAACTTTAAACTTAGGACCGTATAGATAAACACATGCCCCTTTCAAGTACTTACTGCAAGTATAGTGTACTTGAGTCCTGCACCATGATTTTATTTCCACATAAGATGCCCTAAAGATCTCTCTACAGCAGTATACAGAGATCTTCCTTATGCCAATTTATGACTGAATTTTATTCGACTTAAGAAGAATACAATTACTTTTTAACCAGCTACTTATTGGTAGAAATGTAGGTTATTTTCAGACGGCTTCTAGTATAAGTGTTGTCATAAGGAATAACATTGTATAAAGGCCATTCCTCCTCTGACATTTATGTGTCTGAGGAAATGTATGAGATTGAGTAAATTGCTCCTCGGCAAAGTCCATGTCACAATAATTAGAAGTAGGAGGCTGACACCTGTGACCTATATTTTGCAGGATATTACCCCACAGCATGTATTGTCTATTTCCACCACCACCCCTTCTTCCTCTCCCCCAGCTCTCTTTTCCTCTTAAAAATAGGTTCTGGCTGTGTTGTCCAGTTTAGGCTTGAACACCTATGAATCCTTTCTCATGGACTGACGGGAATGCTCAGTGCTGGGAATGGTGTCTGGCACCAGGAAGAGCCACATAAGCACTCTCCGACAGCCTGAGCCAGCGCTGCTCACCTGTGGACATTCACACACTGAACCAGAAGTGTGAACTGGGGCCGAGTTAGTAGCTTGCCTTTCACATAAATGACATTATCAGATCAACCCTTGAAAGCAAAGTATGGCCAAAAATTAGGAAACGAGATTCTTGAAATGTGACCGAGAGGGGATGAGATTTTCTGAGATAACCTTTCTTACAACACAATTTTGTTTTGATTTTCCTGTTCATGAGTCCTTCAAACAGTGAGACTCATACATTTGTTACCTTGGGGTAGAAGTTTAAAAAAAAAAAGAATGCTTTCTTCTCTAAATGGCTTTAGTAAAATTGATTAGATTTATTTATCACAGCGACAGAAAAAGCAAGAAGGACAGAATGTGGAGGACTGGGCTTTTGGAGGGGAAGAGTTAAAAAAAAGTAGCCCATCCCTGAGAAGAGGGAGAATGGGCAAGCCTTCTGTGGAGAGCGAGCCAGGGTAGGGGCAGCGGATTTGAAATGGATTCTGTAAGAGTCAGGAAACTGGTCTCACTTTTCACAGTTCCATGCACAGGTTGAGACCTCCAGCAGGAGGAGAACAGACGGAGACTGTGGGGACCTGGCCTGTGTGCTGTGGACCCAAACACGGCGGCAAGAATCCTTGTGTAGGCCCATGAGCAAAAGGCAGGACCCTCATGAGAGTGTCTCAGAATTCTGCCAAGATGTCCCATCAGACATGAAAGGGCAAGCAGCTAGCAGCTAGCAGCAAAGAGGCCAAAGACCAGACATGCCTCCATCTTTAAGGTACTGTGTGAGCCTAATGCCCTAGAATTATGGAGTGGGTGAGTAATTAAAGTTTTCTCTAAGTTAATGAAAATGTTCACTCTGAGCCATGTGTCTTATTCTAGGAGACATTTCTACCACACAGGCTTCTTTGTCTCCTCTTCTCTTCTCTTCTCTTCTCTTCTCTTCTCTTCTCTTCTCTTCTCTTCTCTCCTCTTCTCTTCTCTTCTCTTCTCTCTTCCTCTATCTCCCTCCTTGTTCTTCCAAGAAAATGAGCTACAAATATAACTTTTTTCAAGTCACAAATTAGTTGTGCATCATGAGCACAATATTTCATAGTAGTTTTCTTGTTTTGTGGGGGCTGCCCAGCTATACCTCCCCAAGGTTTGGTATTTTCTCATCCACAGGACAGGGTTGTCAATAGAGTGATTTGAAGCCTTCTTTTTTCGTTTTTATAATATTGCTCACACTTGCAGCAGAAGGAAAGAAAACTGATAAGGTTTATCTGCATCAGCAAGTATGTGAGTTCTTAAGACTTATGATCAGTTGTTTCCTTAAATGCCTATTGATGGAACATGTGAGTTTCAGGCTGAGGCTAGATTTTCCTGCATCAGGAGCACATGACATGTCTTTGAAGCTGATCCCATGAACTTGATATTCAGACCTCCTCTATTGAGGCTGGCTGCAGTGGAGGCTGAGGGGAGGGGAAGGCCACAACCTCCAGATGCTTCATGCCAAGTGATTGGAAAGATCCCCTCCTCCCTGCTAATACCCAAGAGCTGGTCTCCCTCTGGCCCCTTCATGTCAGAAGTGCGCAAGGCTTCATTGGCCAGTAGCCAGCTTCTCCATGGACTTTGGGAAAGGGAGCTGTTTAAGAAAACACTATTGAATTTAACATTTGATTACTCAAGTAGATATGAAGGAGGGTAGCTGGAGATATGAATTTTCAACTGGGGAAATCAATTGCCAGATGAGAAATCAAATGTGTGTGGACTCTGGAGTGGCCTGGTGTGCCAGGCCTACTAGTTAGCTGTGACTTTGAGCACGTCATTCTCTGTGCTTCGTACATTAAATGGAAACAAAGGGACCGGAGTGATGGATCCGCAGTTAGGAGCACACACTGTTCTTGCAGTGGTCCAGATGGACTCCCAGTATCCATGCTGCTCAGCTCACAACAGCCTTTGACTCTAGCTCAGGAACACCAACAACCTCTTTCTGCTTTCAGGGGCATCTGTGCTCACGTGTCCATGTGTGTACACATGCTTCTACATACACATGATTAAAAGTAAAAATAATAAAAATACATTTAAAAACGAGGATAACAGTGGTATATGATAAGTAGGGGGGATTGTTATGGAGAAAAAAATCCATATATAGACTCACACAAGGTGATACAAGGTGATAACTTAATATACCTGATACAAGGTGAGAACCTAAGACTGTTTCATGGCTATTGCTGTTCTTACACACAAGCCGTGTGTATCACTTTTGGTGTTTAACTAAAGCTTTAAAACTGAGTTCTGAAGCACTTTCAGGACATACAGTGTGAAATTTGGCTATCTGTTGTTATGTGGCCATCCAGAAGAAGATGTTTGGACCTCAGAACAAGATCTGACCTCACGTCTCCCCAGCCACATCTTTATAAAAGATGAATCAGAATTGCTTGTTAAATGACACTCTGGAATGGCTAATACCAAGAAAGAAGCAAATGACAACAAGCGGAGCAAGGGTGTAGAGAAAGAGGGGCCCTCATTCAGTGCTGGTGGGAAATTAATATGGAGCCACAGTGCCTGGTTATGCTGTTTCTCGTGGTACCTCAGAAGGACTCCAAGCCAGCACTTCCTAGAGACTTGCATAGCTTTGCTTCTTACTGCACTACTTACAGGAGCTGAGAAACAGAACCAGTCAGATGAACAGATAAGGAAAATCATCCCACTGTGCAGATGGATACAACAGGATTTTATTTATTTATGAAATCATGACATTTTCAGGAAAAATGGATGCAACTGTAAACTATTATAGTAAGTGAAATACTGTACATTCAGAGAGACAAATAGCAATATTTTCTCTCAAATGTGGACCCTAGATTTTAATTTTAAAAGTTCAGTTTTAATTCCCAGCAATCACATGGTAGCTCACAACCATCTGTAATGGGATCCAATGCCATCCTCTTCTGATGTGATTGAGAGAGTGACAGTGTACTCACATACATAAAATAAATAAATAAATCTTTAGGAAAAAATTCAGTTTTATTTTTTGTTCATGAGTGTTTTGTCTGGATGTATGTTTATGTAGCATGTACAAGCCTGGTGTCAGAAGAGGCCAGAAGAGAGGGTCAGATCTTCTGGGACTAGAATTACAGACAATTGTAAGCTACCATATGGAAGCTGGAAACTGAACCCAAGTCCTCTCAAAGACTGCTCCTAACCACGGAGCCATCTCTCCAGGCCCTGGATTTTAATTTTTTGTGTATTTGTATATGTGTGTTGGGAGAAAGCTCATGAAAGTAGAGAGGGACCTTAAGAAGAGGAGGAGGAAGAGGAAGAGAGAGAGGAAGAGGAGGAGGAAGAAGTTGTAAGGAAGAGATAATGAGAGGGAATGAGAGAAGATAATAGAATGCATGTGGCATGAAAGCAGATCTAGAGAA
>NW_022196904.1:160823414-160823524 GCF_008632895.1 Mastomys coucha | reverse complement strand
GGCAGGTGGGAGTGGGGTTGGTAGGACTAAAAATATATGGATGAATGCCGGGCGGTGGTGGCGCACGCCTTTAATCCCAGCACTTGGGAGGCAGAGGCAGGCGGATTTCT
>NW_022196904.1:160822991-160823303 GCF_008632895.1 Mastomys coucha | reverse complement strand
GTTCCAGGACAGCCAGAGCTACACAGAGAAACCCTGTCTCGAAAAAACAAAACAAAACAAAACAAAAATATATGGATGAAGCATACTGTTATATATGCTAATTTAAACAACTGATTAAAAAATAGCATCCTAGAATTTAACTTTCATGGATTTTGGTGTGTGTGTGTTGGTGCCCACAGAGGTCAGGAGTGGGTATTGTAATGCTTGGGGCTGGACATGGGTGCTGGGAACTGAACTCAAGTTCTCTTCATGAGCAGCTGTGTTCTGCACTGCTGAGGCATTCTCCAGTCCTTCATTTATTTTCATAAAAGC
>NW_022196904.1:160813806-160822981 GCF_008632895.1 Mastomys coucha | reverse complement strand
AAAAAAAATTGACTGTTTCATTGCCCTCTATAAATAGCCCAGAGAATAAAACACAAAAACTTAGCATGTCATATTGCCTTTAAAAGAGGAAACTGCAATTCCTGGGCTTTGACCTTGGTGCAAAAGGGCTCTTGGAGGTCATAGTATCGAAATATGTGTCACCTTGGAGACTTCATGTCTTTTCTTCTCAGTAAGTTTACATCGCTCCCATCACACATCTAGTCCTAGAAGTGTAGACAAGAAAGTCCTTGAGGCGCAAAGCGGTAAGAGATCTACAGGGATCTAAGCGAGACCATGAGGTACAAAGGAGTGCTGCGTGCCTTCCTGACTGGCTGCTCCACGGCTCAGAGTCTGCAAAGCTGACTTTGAACTTTGAACTTTAAACTTTGAAGGGGGAAAACGGGTAATTCTTACATTTTACCCCACTTACTTTTCTTTGTAAGTGAGTGTGTTCATTTACGGTTCTGATTTGAATACATTTCATCCTGAAGTCACACGATAGAGTACAGTATCCAACACTCTCAGTTCCTCTTGCTGCAAAACCACAGTTCAGCAGCAGGCCCGGAGGAGAACAAGGTGCTGTCAGAAAGCCAAGCCCTGGCTGGGGGTTGGGAGTTCACTCCTCAGAGGAATCTCTCCCACAGCCCCAGAGTAAAATTCTGGATATTTTTGCCTGAGGGGCATTACACTTCTCTATTTTCATCATGGCATTGACAGCTGTAAACTCCCTGCAAATCAAGTACCTTTGGCATCACAAGTCCCAGGTACATAGTGCCTAGATCTTGGTCCAAACTTGTAAGAGCTTGTAGCCTTGTTAGAGAAACCTGCCTGGCTAAAGTGGAGGAGATCATCAAAGCAGATCTTATAAATCTTTAGAAGACTGTATTAAGCCAGGCATGGTGGGGTACATTTGTAATCCTAGAAGTACTTATTCATCTGGTCTGTGCGCCTCTTGAAAAAGCCAAGGACCTCGGCAATTATAATTTTAATTCAATTATAATTCAACACATTCTTTGTGTTGCTTCCGAATTTAACCTTCAAACAAAAACAGTACTCCTCCTCTGGCATATCCCGCACCACATATGATGTCTTTCATCAGCCATCACCTGGCCAACTCTGCAGATACCAACTGGGTGTTTTAAAATGCAGCTCATTTCTGACATTTCCTAGGCTCTGGCACCCACATAAAATTTGCCTCCCTTCTGCTGCCAAAGCTACACTCAGGCCTCCGTTACTCTGTACCAACTTCAGACAACAAATAGGGACTCCTACAATCCTGCCCCTAAGGTTCAATAAGTTGCTCCAGAGGCTCACAGAACTGAGAGGAACAGTTCAGCGCTTCTACCGGCTTATTTTATGAAGTGTGATATACAGAAAGAGCGAAGGCTCCAAGAATACCATAGGACCTTCTGCTCTGTGGAACTGAGCAGCACCAACCGATTGGCTCATGGGTGTGTTTGTCACCCAGAGACCTCCAAACTCCACAGTCTAAAGTATGATTGGTTTAATAACATACTTCCTGCTCATGTCCCCTTCTCAGAGATTGGGGTGCTGCCAGAAATTCCAAGCTTCAAAGCATGGCTCAACCAGCTCCCATTATTATGTACCTACGTGACCACTAAAAGCCACCTCATTAGAACAAAAGATTCAGAGCTGGAGAGAGGGCTCAGCAGTTCAGAGCACTGTCTGCTCTTCCAGATGACCCAGATTTGATTCCTAGCACCCACCTGGCAGCTTACAAGCACCTGTCACTCCAGTCCCAGGGGATCAGACACCTTCTTCTAGCCCCCTAGGGCACCACACACACACAAAGGTGGATTCCATACACAAAGTATAGAATTTAAAAAGAGCAAAAGATGATCCTATGCTCAGAAATCCCAGGAGATTTAGGATCTGTTTACACTGCACCTGTCATCTCTGTCCTTCAGGAAATGTCATGGGTGTTGGGACCTCAGAATCGGGAACTGAGAGCCGAAAGCAGTTGTCTGCTTCTTCGTGCGTTGTGCATAAAAAGTGAATTAAGTAAAGGAAAACTGCATATGGTGAAGAAATTAAGGGTTCTGCTACAAATAGGTTCCCATTCACTGTACGTTTTCTACTGTAGAAATTGCTTTCAGTGGATTCTAACAATCAAGCTAAAATCCCGTCTCCCTCATCTTTCCTTAGATTCAAAAGAGATGCTGTTGACATGGTTTCTATGTTAGTTTGGAGTCCACCTAAGATTCTGACAAGTCTTTTTTACTTCTTCTCACTGATTCCCTAGTATCATCAGTCCTTTTAGCAAAACCAAGCTTTGTCGATCTTGCCTTCTCAGTGGCCCGTTAACGCATCCCTAAGTCTCACTTACAGCTCCATTGTTTTATCTTTAGGATGAAATGGAATTGTTCTCTGCGCATCCTCTCAGTACCTTTCCAGCTCTTTCTCTCATTGTTCATTCATTTATTCACTGAACATTTTGTTCCAATGAAAATTCATTGTGCTGGACACCGTTCTAGGATACAGAAAGATGTGTCCTGATCTTTCTTTAAAGACTCCACATCTGGTAGAAAACTATAAACAAGCAGCACACTTTCGTGTCTGTGTGTATTAGATACTGCTATCCTGCTGGATGGATCTGCGGTAAGACAGGTTTGGCAAATGAAGAGTAGCGTGGAATCCAGCCCTTCTTGCCTCTTTGGCTAGGAGACTTTATGTAGGGCACAAAGTGAGCAACTCTATGTTATGGCTCCCGATACGCAAACAGCCTAGAATCACAGTGTGGTGAATGCAGAGGAAAGAGACTACCTGGGAGGACCGAGTTTAATGGCAAAGGTTATAGGTGAGCTGAGATGTGAAGGAGCCTGGGAACTAAAGAGAGAAGGGCAGAGGGAAGATACGCAAAACCACCTTGTTGTAAAACAGTACAGTGTGCCTGGGGGCTTTTCAAGTCATTGATGTGTAGAGTGGAAAAGTGAAAGTGAGAGAGCCAAGGCAAGAAGTGAAGCTGGAAGTCACTGTAGCCTGCTCAAGGACCCAGACTGTAGGTCCCTGCTGAGCCAAGTGTGACTCCACGTGGAGCTTCATAATTACCAAGATACTTGTTAGAATTGCAGAATCCTGAGCTCAACACAAGACCCACGGCATCACCCTATGCATTGTGAGATGCTCAGCAGTTGGTGTGCATATTAAAAACTGAGTAGAGAGAGAGCTTTGGAAAGAGCCAACAGACCTCCTGTATGTGGATATATCTTCAGGGTGCCTCACTGGCATTAATCAACGTTCCCAGTTGGGAAAGATAGTGAAAAATGTAACTAGCCATCTAATTAAAATAGAAGGGTGAAAACATAAACTTTATTTCTTCACTCTCTTTGTTCTTGGCCCTCGGGCTTGGTTACCTGGATCTCCACCTGCGAGGCATTACACTCTTATTTTAGCAACTGCTGAGGTTGGAAAGAGGAATGATTGACAACCACTCAGCTTGAAGGTGGGGTCTGGGCATCACCCTAGGGCAGCTGAGGTAGGGGTGTGGTGATCTAAAAAAGCAAGAAAGAAAAAGCAGTAACAACTCTAAAGTAGATGCTAGGAATTAACGTGATTCCCCACCCCCACCCCTGGCCACAGGCTTGACCTTCCTTCCTAGGCTCAGGTCACTCAGAATACTAAAATCGATTGAACTTAGGAGGCCAAATATCCAGGATCTAGTGAGGGTTTTTAACACCTGGGTGATACCATGGAGGCCTTCAGTCTGATTTGATAACTCACTGAAGTCAAAGCTTGGTGTATCCCTGCAAAGCAACATTTTATCTCAGAAGTTTATGCACAGGGCATGGTGGCCTATAGCACTTAATCCCAATACTAGTGGGTAGAGGCAGGAGGGTCAGAAAGTCGAGGTCATCCACAACTCCATAGCAAGTTTCAGGCTTGAAAACATAAAATAACGAAGAAGCTTGATGCTGAAGGGTAAGTTTGATGTGCACTGTCCCCCTGGGCATGGAGGCTCAAAAGAAAAATAACACTGGTACCTTCAACAGTTTCTGGGAACTCAGCAGAGAAAACCCACAAGGCTACAAATGTATCAACAACTGATGACAGTACAAAAGAGGCATGCAAAGGAAAGGGACAGGCATCCATGCAAGAGTCTGTTTAGGTTTAAAAATCAAATTCTGTAAGGAAACTCCACAAAGCCCAGCCTGGGTGCTCGCAAGTCGATGGCTCTGATTGTATATTTCTCTCTTTTCCCCTAAGCTATCTTGTTTATCTAAAAATGTGGTTGCACATTGTTCATTGAAACAGTTGGTGAAATGACTTCATGGATAGACCATCTTAATACACACACTATTTCTTAAATGAACGTAACCTGCTCTCTGTGGACTGAGAATGAAAACAATCACTCCAGTCTTATAGCTTTGACTATAGCAGGAAATCTGTATCCAAAAATCGTGCCTACAATTCACTCCTTGGCCTAGCAGAACTGTCAACTCTTAGCTTAGTTACTATGGAGGTAAAATCCTTTGGTGATGTGAGGGTCATTGAAGTACAGTCTTATTACAATGGACTCCAATGTCTAAAAATTGTTCTTATTTTGGGCTTGTACCACCGTAAGAGCCAAGATTTTAAGCTCTACTAAAAACAAAACAAACAAACAAACAAACAAAAAGACTTTATCTATTTATGTTCATTTGAAAAAAAACCTAGTAGTGATGATTATTGTAAAATATACAGCTAATATGTTTGGAGTTATTTCAAATTTATATTGAGAAAAATCTATGTATTTTCAGTATTGCTGCAGACAGGCATCTACATAAGACTTTAATTGATTGTTGTTTTATATCAAACAAGTTTTATAGTACTTATTTTTATTGTTACATTTTATAAATTTTAAAGGATATGATAAAATTCAAAAATAATGAAAGGTATGGCAGGTATTGAAGGAGGTTCTCTGGGAGGAGTTGGGGTACAAAAGGGAAAGAAGAATGTGATGTAATTTTACTTACTTAAAATATGTTTTTAAATGTTAACAAATTCAGGAAAAATTAAATTAAATTATATTAAAAAATAAAAATAAAAAAACAAACAAATAAAAATGTGGTTGCAGGTCCAGGGAGAGGGGAAATTAGAGAAGAGATATGCAAGTATCTATTTTTAACCCTGCCTTGTCCTCAGGCACATTTAATTATCTTTGTGATGACAAAACGAACAGTTTTAGTTATACATCAACCCTCAGAAATATAATGTAGACTCCCCAAATCTCTCTTACTTACTTTAGAAAGTCTCTAGAGAGTAAATCAAAAACTAAAGACAAAAGACAAGAAATCATATGTAATTAATCAATAGGTGAAGACCACACGGGGCCAAGTGGTTAGTGTTTCTTAGAGGAAGCAGTACAAAGGAAGAAACTGAAAGAGATGTGACCTGTGAGCAAGCATGACCTGCGTGTCTTCACTCAGGTACCACTTACTGATCTACAGAGGTCTGAGGTCAGACAGAGAGTGCTCAGAGACTTTGAGAGAGACCTGGTAAAGTAATTTTAGGTCTTTTGAACCTATTGGTCAAAAAAAAAAATCTCTTTTTTCCCCTTTCTTCTCTAATTTTTATCATGGTTTATAAAGCTCCTGGTGTGTAGCTGGGCCTTCTTGTCCAGGCCATGCCTTTCATCATCCAAGAGGTGAGGAAGGAGGCTCATGAATTCCGTAGAGCCTGAACCAGACAGGCTCAGAGGAGCCTGCTTCAAAATAGAACACACATTCTCTATTATAGTCTGTTAGAGGCATTGGCAGCTGCTTTCAGGACTTACCAAATCAGGACTTACTAAAGAAAGCATACCCTCTTTATCCAGTGGCCCCGACTCCATATTACGCTCACTGGGTACTATCTATGGGCCACAAATGTACTATTCTTTGTAGCTAGGATTTGAATGGACAAGGGCTATTTGCAAGCACAAACTATTGGACCCCAGATCCATCAAGCAACTCCTGTTTGAAACATCACATTTTTATTATCCTTCTTAGAACTAGCCGCCCTGCTCCCAATAGATAGCATTTCTCTATGCCTATCATCTAAGAAGGTTCATTTGGCTTTGTCATGCGTGATCTGGCTGAAACTTCATGTCAGGCTGAAACTGGGTGTCCTGGTTTCTTGTACCTTTTTGCAGTTTCCAAATGAAGAGCGAGCATCCAGACCTGTCTCTCTTTATTATGGATGAAGATCGGTGTCCTTGGAAGGCAGCAGTCTACCTTTGCTTAGAAACAGTAAGCATTTCTTCAAATACACGTTTCCTCTTAATTATGTTTTGCTTAGGAGAATCCTAAAATCCTTTGTGTGATTGGGTGGAGAGCTCTGGACTTTGCTTTAGCCTATGTTTGGACTCAGGATGGATAGCTACCAGTGGCTTGGGTTACATAGCACCCTCAGCACCCCTTCCTCATTAGGAAAATAAGGCTAGTTCTACCTGCTTTGCCTCGTAGGTGCAGAGAAAAATGAAATCACTCATGGGGAACATCTAATCAGTGTTCAGCAGAGCAAATGTTCGTACGGGCTAATGTCCTCGCTGTTTGGGGGCAGGGCACAAAGGGTGTGTAGGAGAGGCCTGAGGATGAAGGGAAGCAGAATTGCTGGAGAGATGACTCAGCGGCCAAGAGTGTGACCTACACTTGGCCAACAGCACAAGATTCATTCCCAGCACCCACATCAGGCATCTCACAACTGCCTGTAACTCTAGCACCAGGAGATCTGATATACACTTCCGGGCTCTGCAACATCCTGCACCCACATGTACATATACCAACATATAGACATAAACACATGCTCATATAATTAAACTTTTTTTAAAGGAGGAAAAAAAAAAAAAGCAACGAGAAGCCAAAGGCTGTCTATCACCTTTCAAATGTACATGTTCAGGAAGTTGTAAACCACAAGTAAAGTCATCTTTATTTTTAATGCCCAATGACCTGAGGTCATGGGACTGTGCCCCGCCGCTCTGTGATGATTGCCCAAGTCGCTCACAGAGACCTGAAACACCTGTCAGAATCCACAGATTTTCAAGTTGCCACATTGGAAGCAACGTCCAAATAGCCTTGAGCCCCGTCAAGTCCAATCCTGGTAAGGTCACTCTGACTTTCCCCCAAGGATTTCAGAGAATTCCCAAGGGATGCTTGCTTATTGTCAGTCATCATTAACCACTGGAATCACATGCTATAATTTCCCCAAACTGTGATATTTAACAAAACTGTATTGAAGAAGATGTGGGCATAATAATAATAATAATAATAATAATAATAATAATAATAATAACGGAGGGAAAAAAACCCAGCTGAGCCAAACTTTAGATTGCCTTTCATCCTTGCCCCTTTACTGTGTGGTGGGGACTCTCTTCCAAACATCCAGTTTAAGGACTGTACCTCCCTATCTCAAATGCCAGAGGATAGAGTTTCAAGGCCTACAGTCTATGTACAGTAGAGCCATCCTCATGTAATCACTGCCTTTGATGAATACAGCAGGTGCTCAAAAAACATTCGTCGAAGGAATGAATGGCACTGTAACATTCCTGTTCCAGATTAGGACCTTAATTTTACATTTATGTAATTCAAATGCTTATTTTAAAATCCTGCCCCCCACCCCGTAACAAGTGATCTCCAACGTAAGTTTCAAAAATTTCCCTTCTGTTGAGACTTAAAAGTTGTTTCCATTTTAGATAAATTCAATAATCTGCCAACTTGGAAACATCAGCTTTTTTTTTTTCTACCTTCATACTTAATGTTCTGAATTTTAGAATTTAAATTCCCATGAACTATTTGACCTCAGGATAACCTGGTGTGTCTTGTTGTACAGGGCTTTTGTTTTGTTTTGTTTTTTGTTTTTGTTTTTCGAGACAGGGTTTCTCTGTGTAGCCTTGGCTGTCCTGAAACTCACTCTGTAGACCAGGCTGGCCTCGAACTCAGAAATCCACCTGCCTCTGCCTCCCAAGTGCTAGGATTTAAAGGTGTGCGCCGCCACCACTGCCTGTGTGTGTGTATATATATATACACACACTAGCTTCTACATGCTACATTAAGAGTTGCTATACACTAACTCTAGTCTCCAGCCAGGTGGTAATGGGTCATAGAGATTGGGTTAGCAAGATCCATGAAGTTGATCCTTACACCTCGGTTCCATGACCCTCTGACCTCTGACATGAATTTGTAGTGCCTGTGAGTCTTCATGAAAATCAGCTGTTGACACTGATGGAGGATCATTCTCCTCCAGAGCACTGAGGTGAGAAATGTCTGACGACCACTGTAACATCATACCTCTTCTCTCATCTCTCTTCCTCTGTCCAAGCCTTAAAACAAACAAACAAACAAACAAAAAAACAAACAAACAAAAAAAAACAAGAGTTCTGAGAAAATGTAGCCAGCATTGCACCAGCAACTCCTACATAATTCTGTAAATGACCTCCAGAAATGATAGAACTCTAGAAAAATTCCAGAAGTAGCTGTTTCTAGCCATTCTTCTCGGTGACTAAAGCACACACATAGAGTCAGGATACAGGAAAGGGATGCAGGATAGTGTCATCTTTTTTCTTGCTGATACAGCTGGACCCTGTGTGTCGAAATGAACCCTTCTTTCCTCTTTCCCTACAGTCTCCATCCTGAAACTCAGTACTGAGTTTCACTTGTCTGAAAACACTCATCAGCAAACATCAGCTCCTCACGGCAGAGGTGCAGTTTACTCTCTCTGAACCCATGATGCTCAGGACTTTCTTTAGAACCGGATGAATGAATGGTTTGATAAAAGAACAAGGGAAACCAGCTGATTTCCCCATGCTTGCAATTCCCCAGAGTAGCACTGATGTCTATGTCAGTAAAACTGGCCCCGTTCCTGGGCCCTCATTTACTACTACCCTAGTGGAGTGAAGGAATAGAGCTTAAAAACTTCTTAAAACCTTGATCTCCACAGTGAATGAGGAGGCAGAAAGACAGAGGGTCAGGGAAGTGTGTGCAGAGGGGAAGACTGGGACAAACGAGTATATTTCCTGTCATGTTTACATGCACCCACTTTTTTTTTCTATGCTGCCCGAGTCTTCCTGGAGATGCTTATTTGAAGCATTTATCCCCTCCCTATCCTAGCCCCTGGCTAGTGCCTCAAAAGCCAAGCTCATAATTCCACCCTGGTCCTTCACTAACCCTGATGTGATCAGATAAAGGCAGGCACCTAGTTT
>NW_022196904.1:160811229-160813796 GCF_008632895.1 Mastomys coucha | reverse complement strand
GAGATTGGAATGCTACACCCCCAGCCCCCTAATTCTCTCTTCTGCACATTATCTGATTTTTGTCCTGCTATGGACAAATGAATGAACACTTACACTGACAGATGGTAAGAAAGGCAGGTCAAATAAAACACCACGTATAGAAGCAAGTTTACATTGTTCTTCTCCAGCATTCAGGCCTGAGTTCCAGCAGTACCCAGGGCTGAGGCTATGTCACTGTAACAGACAGAACTGATGGGAAAATGCCTGCTTCCCCAAGGACCCTGAGTGGCGCTTGCTGCCCTGACTGCCCCCTGGGAGTTGTCTTCAGGGTCCCTCAGAAATCCTCACAATCTACAACCACAAGAAGAACTCTTGCCCCAGCAAGACGTTTCTGAGGCACTTCTCTCAAATTTCTGCCAGGAGCCATCCTGAGTGCCCAGGGGTGTGGTTGGACAGCTGGGTGGATTTTGGAGTCACAATCCTGCTCTCGATTCTTGCTCTCCACATGTCACTGGAAAGCATTCAGGCTCAGCGCACTTCTCCGTTCCTCGCTGCTTCTTCCGTTACTGCCACTCATGAGCTCCCTTCTGTTTTGAATTCCTTGGAGTCTATTTCCATTCATCAGACATAACAACTGTATGCAATCTTGGTTTTGCTACAACTTTCCCAGCGCGTGATGTATTTCTCTAGTTTTCTTTGAAGTGCCCAGTGTGAAACATATGTTTTGTACTCTTCATGACACATAGCTGTCAGGGAGATTCAAATCACAAGATAGAATGTAATATGCCCTGGGGAGTAGGTGGACCCCACATACCCTTGAAACAGAAGAATGTTGCTGAGATGGTCCAGTGCCTTACCCTGTCACTCTGATGCTCAGTCAGAAAATAAAAGTTCTGCTTGAAATGGCTTTGAACTGTCCCTCAGGGCCTTCATGCTTTCCCAACAGCCCCCAATGTCACTTCCACTATGTTGCAGTCACCTGCGGATGTCACTCTTCCGTCTCTTCATTCTGAGAACATTGAACAAAAGTTTTTGTGTTTTTGGAAAGGCCCCTTGCACTCCCTACCCATGATTTTTCTGCCATGGGGTGGTTCTTGAAGACAACTTCCCTTATAAGACAGTCGTTGGCAGGAGTGCTTGCAGCTCCTCTTGTCACATGTGGCTCATATGCCCAGCCACAGCTCAGCCATGCGTGTGTGCTCTGGCCCTTGTGACATCTCCTGAACCCAGCAGGATGCTGACAAGCCTGGCGTCTGCTCAAATTTATTTTTTAGTTTCTCTTCAGAGTCTCAGAAAAACACAGGTGAAAATTTGCACTCGACATAAGGGAAACACAAGTTGTATGTCTAAAATTTTGCCAAAACCCCAGTGAGATTCTAAAATTTTAACATCTTTTTGAAAAATGATGTTTAAATGTCTTTATGCTGAAAGTATTCAAATTGTGCTTACTTCTCAAATCCAGTGAGAATAAATATTGTTCACAGTCTCATGGCATGGGCAGAGCTATTCACTATTACTATAATTTTTGTTACATAACCCAGAAAGCAAAGGAAAAGAAGGCAGACGATGAAAGGAATATGAGATTTAAGTTGTGTGTCCCCCCTCCACCCTGCTGCCGATCTTTACAAAAGGATTTTAAGGAGAAATTTCCCCCAAATTTTGTAAAGAAACGATCTTGCTAACAACAATATTGTGGAAGTAATTTTGTTGTCTGTGAACACCACAGCATTTCAGTGGCCATTCTGCTTTAGAGAACACACTCTAGAAAAAATGACAGTTTGCACAAAGCCCAACAGCTGTCTTATAAGGGATTTTGTATGCATATGCTTCTCTAGGAGGGCCATATTTTTGAACCTTGTTTTTGAACAAAGTCCTCTTGATAGTCTAGGGTACTCCTTTCCAGCCATTTTCTTACCTTGGTTGTTTATTTGGGCTTGGCACTGCACCCCAAATGGTGCTAAGGTGCCCTGTGTCATTACCCCACAATCCCCCACCCCTTCTCTCATACACACCCCCACCTCTGCACACAACACACTGTTCTCTCATCTGGGCTTTGGTATTAGTGAGCGTACATTTCAGTCCTGGCTCAACCAAGTATGTGCATTTGGAAAAGTTACTCAGCAAAGTTCTGCATTTTCTTGTCTGTATAAGGCTTGAACCCCCTCCTCCCATAGGGTCCCATCAGGATGGACGAGTTACGGATGCAAATTGTGCGCTGACTTCATAGTAAGTTACCAACATACAGAGACTTAAGATGACACCCAACAACTTTTTTGTATTTCTATGTTGTTTTATACCTGAGATTTCCATGGTTCAATGGTAACCTGTAATGCCAATACCACTCTCTGTGACTAATCCATTTCCACTCTGCTTGACAGGTTATTTCCAGTTTGGGGACAGAGATGTTGTAACTAAAGCAAGTTCTTTCTCTTATGTTCTACTTCTTTAGAAAAATTCCTGGAATAGCATTTCAAAACAGGGGCATTAACCCTGAGCAATCTAAGTAAAAGTTTTAGACATACTCACACTCACACTCACCCCCCCCACACACACAGTGAGAATAAGAGAGAGAGAGAGAGAGAGAGAGA
>NW_022196904.1:160789017-160806566 GCF_008632895.1 Mastomys coucha | reverse complement strand
GGAGAGAGAGAGAGAGAGAGAGAGAGAGAGAGGGAGACAGAGAGAGAGAGAGAGAGAGAGAACAACTTCTTTTTGTGCCTTTAGCTTCTTCTATATTTTGTATTTCTGTGGAGAGATTTTTGAGCAATAGAATTGAGCTAACTGAAGGACCAAAGGCCTGTCCTCCACACTATAAATACTATAAATGCCTCATTATGTCAATTTGTTCTGCCATAAACAGTTTATGAAACTACCAGCTCAGTATAGTCTAGTGGACTGTTCAGTGTAAATATAGAGTATGCATGTATGTAGTGTTACAATTAACAAAGGTCTTGGCCAAATAAACAGCAGGAAAAGCCTGTTTAAATTCGGTCTTGATTAAATATTTTATATTTTTTTCTATTTCAATTTTAAATTGCTTGGTAAGTTAATCATTTCAGCTCTTGAATTCTGGGACAAAGGGAACTGAGTACTGGAAAGTGGCCTGGTTTGACAAGCAATGTGATTGTTTTTCCTTTCTGTCTCTACAGATAAATATCCCAGGCATGCTTGCTTCCTCTGTTTGCTGCAGCTGTTAGAACACGGAAGTTAATTTTCAGAGGACAAACAGAACTGAGCAGGAGGCATGCACTGTCTTCTCTTGGGAGGAGCCTGGCTGTTAGAACATACAGTGGTAGACCAATTCTATTAGAGGGGGCAGCTGAGAGCTGCTGCTGGATCATTGCAGGATGCAGATTCTTGCTAGCATCTCAGGGTCTTGTTCCAAGGTCAACAGAAGATATGTTCATTAATTGGCTTCCTCTTCTCTGTGACAAGATACCTTACAAAACACCTTAAAGAGGGAGAAATTTGCTCTGGCTCAGTGTTTGAGAGTGTCAGTGATCATGGCAGGAAGAGTATTGCATGGTAGAGTGGACCCACACCTCCAGCAAGGAGGGAAGGAGACGGCACAGGGGCAGGGATGCATTTAAGAAGAAGCCCATTCTCCAGGGCTCCCCTTGTCCCACTTTTCCTTTACCTGGACCACTCAAGTATACAGGATGGTGCGGTTCCATCTACATGCATCACAGGTCTTCCCCACTTATAGGATTCTCTGTGGATGTGACCCCACAGATATATCCGTGAGTTACCTTTACTAGTCTCCTAGTTGTGACCTTTTCAGTATAATCAAGTTGACAGATTTAATCATCAGGGGCTATGGTGATGGCTCAGTGGGGAAGGTATTCTTAAGTACCAGAATTGAGATCCTCAGAAGCAGTGTCAAAGTCTGGTGGGTGTGGTAGCCAGCCTGCAGCCCTAGCTGGAAGAGAGGTAGGGAGTCTCTGGAGAATGCTAGCTAGCTGGACTAGCCAACCCAAGAAGCTCAGGGGTCAGCAGGAGACCCTGTCTCAGTACATAAGAGAACAGTCAAGGAAGAGACCCAATATCAGCCTCAGGCTTCCACACATATGTGTACACACACCCACATACCTACACCCACACACAGGCACACACACACACACACTAAGAAAAAAGTTTAGTCATAGTCAGTAAACTTGACATTAGGTTAACAACCTGGATTATGATAATAAAACTCCATCAATACTTTTCTGTAACAAGAGACACCACTGAGAAGTCAGGCCAATGTTGCCTCAGAATATGCTACTCCTGTAGAAAAGTCTATATGAAGAGCCAAAGAAGACTCACGTCTCAGTAACCATGTATCAGGAGAGGGTGAGAGGCAGGAGCGGGGTGGCTGCTGGCTCCATTAAGCTGTGTATCGGATGCATTCCTAGGCCACTGGAGGGACAGATATGACAGATGGTGGGACTATGTGGACCCAGGGGTCATGCCCAAGTTCACTGACACATTTTTCCTTCTTGGCTTCTTTTCTCTAGACTCCCTGCACAGTATTTCAAAAAGTACTTCATAAATGTCAACCATTGTTTTGGGTTCTGTGATGATGAAAATGGATTTTAATAAAAAAATCAATTCTTGCTTCTCAGTACCTCATAGGCTATTATAGACAGACAGACATATTATGAGGGCTTGATTTTACAACAGATCTAGGCTGTCTTGGCCTCTTCTGCATGTGACTTTGCTGAAGAATCTTAAGATATAAATAGCTATGCCACTTATTAGCTGTGTAATAGAAACAATTTAATTTAACTTCAGTGGGCTCTAGTAAGTTTGCTTATGTTAAAAAAAAAAAAAAAGAGCTTAATAATCCCTGCTTAAATGTGAAGTCATAGTCATCAAACACCAGTGATGTCATCAGAACAAAAGCTAGGTGTGGTGGTTCCTGGCCACCATCCTAGCACATCAGAGACAGAAGAGGGTGGGATCAGAAGTTCAAGGCCAGTCTGGGCTACATGAGACCTTATTGTTATAAAACCAACCAACCAACCACACACTGGAATGGAATGACAGCTACAATGATAAATTTGATTGATCACTTTTTGTGCTAGATAGTGGGTCTATTACATGGGCAGTCTGATGTTTCAAGCCCTTCCAAGGAGGAGCATAAAGCCTAAACTCTTAACACACAAGTCCTGTGAACTGGACGTGGTGCAGTGTCAGGACAGACACAGGCACTTCTGACCCTATGATAATTTGACTGAAGCAGAAATGGTTTTCCCCAGGGGGTTTAGGATGGCAGTGATCTCTTTTCCAGTGATGATTGATATTGACTGATGACTTGGCAGGATCTAGAGTCACCAGAGACAAGCCTCTGGACACATCAACAAGGGATTATTATCTAGATGAAGTTAACTGAAGTGGGGAGACACATCCTGAATGTGAGCAGCACCATCCCATGGGCTGAGGTTTCAGGCTTCGAACTGAAAAAGGAGAAAGCTAGCCCCTCCTTTCAGGGCTCGGGGACGATCCTAAAAAGGAGGCAGAAGGATTGCAAGAGCCCGTGGGAGTGGAGGCCACCAGGGAAACAATGTCTTCCCGACACATCGGGCCGACGCTCATACGAACTCACAGAAGCTATGGCAGCACGCACGAGTCCTGCGCAGTCCGGAACCAGGTGGGGTCTCAGTGCTGAGAGGAAGTGGATCTGATCTCCCATCCTAACACAGAAGCTCTCTCCAAATGACAGCCACTGGCAAAGGAAAAATTGGTTTTCTCTAATGGAGTCTCGCTGGATTATACTCACCCACACTTAAGGGAGGGAGGCCCCACACAAAGCAGTAAGTAGATGGCCAACACAAAATAAACTCTTTGGTATTTTGGGAGATGTTTTGTCTCATAATACTTTTTGGGCTTTTTAAAAAAAACTTTATTTGTCTTTAGCTTTTCCATTATGTTTTCATATTTTTTTATGGTGTGTGTGTGTATAGGCATGTGTGTATATATGTATGTGTGTATGCGTGTGTATATATGTATGTGTGTATATATGTGTATATGTATGTTTATGTGCATATATATGATTGTGTGTATGCATGTGTATATATGTATGTGTGTATGTATGTATGTGTGTGTATATGTATGTGTGCATATTTACATGTATATGCATGTATGTGTGTATGTGTGTATGTTTTTCATGCTTTTTTTTCTTTTTCTCTCTTTTTTTTTGAGTTGTTGTGGTTTTTTTAATTGGCCTGTTTCTTTTCTAAAGAGAGAGACAAAGAAGGCACAGAGTTGAATGGATGGGGACATGGGGAGGATCTGGGAAGAGACGAGAGAAACCATGATCAGAATACTGTATGAGAAAAAATAATTCAATAAGAAGAGAAAACTAGCTGAGCACAAGCATCAATCTCTTTTTGCTCCATGACTGCAGATGCAATGTGACCAGTTAACTGCAGGCTTCTGTCTCCATCACTCCCCCGTCATGGCGGACTTGATCCCCCATCATGGCGGACTATCCACTTGAACTGAGATCCAGAATAGACAATTCCTTCTTTAAATGTTTTTTGTCACAGCAGTGAGGAAACTAACAGAATTCCCAATATCTTTCCTTGAACCTGTTTTGGTAAAAAGTCCACAGATGCACTTGGAACATCCAATGTATCAGTTCAAAGGCTACTTTGATTCTTGAGCAGCTGTCTTAACATCCAGTGGACCACAGGGCTACTTTTACTTGTGACTTCACAGTATAAAAATAAACTGAACAAAAAGCAGCTTAGGGAAGGATTTATTTTGGCTTCTTGATCCAGAGGGACAGAGCCCAGTGGGTTTGAACATGGATGGCCTTTTAACTATTGGCAACCATCTTGTAACCATAAGAGGAACCCTGAGTCTAGATTCAACAGAGAGGAAGCAGAATGAATTGACAGTGGAGAGAGCTCGACTCCTGGGAGTATTTGTTGGGACCAATTGCACCTTCAGGCTGTTCATTCACACAAGTGAATACATCCTTCTTTTGTATATAAGCCACTTTGCATATGGTTTTCCTGGTTTTGTTTTGAGACTGGCTTTCATCTTATAGCCCAGAATGGGTTCCAACTTAAGAGGTACCTTGGTTTCCTAAGTCTAGGATCACATACACATGCCACCATGCCAGCTCCATTCTAACTTTTTTAAATTGAAAATATTTTTTTCATACAGTATTCTGGTCAGTTTCCCTTCCCTCATCTCCTCTCAGACCTTTCTCACCTCCTGCCCTGCCCATCCAACTCCATATCATTTTTCCTCTCTCTTTAAGAACCAAATAAGCCAATAAACAAACAATTCAGAATAAAAGCAAAGAAACAGATTAAAAAGAGAAAAAGCATGAGAAACACGTACACATGCTTGTATGTGTGTGCATGAATATGCAGATATATACACATACATACACACACAGCACAAAATCCATAAAAACACAAAATCAGAGAACATAACAGAAAAGCAAAAAGACAAGGTTTAAAGAAAAAAAAAAACCAAGCAGCCCAAACAAAGTCCTATGAGACAACATCTCCATACAATATCATTTAGTTGGCTTTGTGTTGGCAATTCTGCTGCTGGGCACAACCTCCCTTAAATGTTGTGTGTACGCCCAATGAGACTCAATTGGGGAAAACTGAATTTTCTGCGAATGGCTGTCCATTGGAGAACATGTCTGTGTTGAGGGATAGGCCTCGTGTCCAGTTCCCCTCCAGCACTTGGACCTCATCTGGCTCAGGACTGTGCAGGCCCTGTGCGTGCTGCTGCGGCATCTGTGAGCTCCTGTGAGCATCTGCTCTGTTGTCTTATCTAGAAGGTCTTATTTCCTTGGTGTCCTTCATCCCTGCTGATTTACAGTCTTCCTGCCTCCTCTTCCTCACAGTTCCCTGAGACCCAAGGGAGAGGATTGGTGGAGAGGCAGGATTTTTGGAAACTGAGTAGCTGTTATATTTGAGCATTATTCTAGTAAAGATAAGGTTATAAGGGAAGTGAGGTGATGTAGCTGCTTCTGTATTAGTGCGTGTGTGCAGGAAGAAAGCAACAAGCTCAGAGATTTTCCCTAAAAACGTAGGCAGAGCACCAGTAGGGGTTCTAAGTGGGCATTCGGAATATATCCTGTTCTTTCTGGCTGCAGGAATAACTAAATATGACTAAGGATTCAGAAGCAAATCAAGCATGTATAGAGAACAGAAACTTGGAAGGAGTTGGACTCAGGCTAGGAGTGAATGCTTGAGCACACCAGTCCTGAGCCTGTCTCCTGATCTCCCCTTCATAATGAAGGAAGTCCCGCTTTCCTGTCTGCTGACACTTTCTTTTGCTTAAAACTCTGATATAACCACATATGAACAGTGGCCTCCAAAGGGTTGTCCCCATTTCTTATAAGCTCCAGGGTTCCCCGTCTCTCTAAGACTCTGGGTGGATAGAAAAAGACTTACAAGCCAAGAGAATCACAAGATTTTTTTTTTTTCAGTCTATATTGGAATAAACTGAATAACACATATGGGGTTGATCCTAAAGGTATTAGATTAAGAGTAACAGACACTAACATTGAATGGATCAGAAACTCCGTTGGAGGGAGGCTGGGGACAGCATACCGTGACTGGGACTGCCTGCAGCAGGCCGGATGACAGATGAAAGATCCTTGTAAAAAAGGATGGTGCTTGGGACCCTGAGAAGCAGAAAACCCATCCCTCCAGGGGACCTGCCATCTGAAACAAGGGACTGCCTGCAGTAGGCCAGGATGGAAACATCTCAGTAGCCCGCAGCAGCTCTTTGTAAAACCAGTTGTTCCCATTTCTTCTAACCTTAGCCCTGGACAATGGCTATATAGATTTCATTTGTGCATGACTGTTTTTCAGTTGGCCTTGATATGCATATTTATTCTATTATATCTGACTTTCTTACTCCTTTCTCCTGCTCTGGTGAATTCTGTAAAACTAGATGTTCCTAGATATAATGATTCTTAAACAATTACAAATTGAGGCACAGGGGCACAGCACAGCACAGTCCTAATGGCCCAGGTGCATGCTGTGCTCTCTCATCTTGGAAACAGTGTAATAACTGAACAATGGCAGTTCCAGCTTAATGTTTGAAATGCAAAGAAAGTTTGAAGAAATTATTAGAAAGTGAAATAGAAGCCAGGCGGTGGTGGTGCACACCTTTACTCCCAGCACTTGGGAGGTAGAGGAAGGTGGATTTCTGAGTTCGAGGCCAGCCTGGGCTACAGAGTGAGTTCCAGGACAGCCAGGGCTATACAGAGAAACCCTGTCTTGAAAAAACAAAAACAAAAACAAAAACAAAAACAAAAACAAAGTGAAATAGAGCCAACATTGGGATCCCGAGAAAGGAAAAACTATTGAAGTTATGAAATTTTGCACAACATTACAGAGTGGTTCCTGGATAAGCAAGTATAGAATGCACAAAATTATATGTTAATAAAACTAAGTGAAAACACTGAGACTCTTAGGAGAGTCACTGTCTGTTGCAGGAATTATAAAAAATGAATTCTGGGGCTGGCGAGATGGCTCAGTGGTTAAGGGCACCGACTGCTCTTCCAGAGGTCCTGAGTTCAATTCCCAGCAACCACATGGTGGCTCACAACCATCTGTAATGGGATCTGATGCCCTCTTCTGGTGTGTCTGAAGAGAGCAATGATGTACTCAGATACATAAAATAAAGAAATCTTTAAAAAAAAAAATGAACCCACCCTGCAAACTCATTTTCCCACCGGGCCACATCCCTTTAGGCTCTTATTATTCTCTCCCAGCTATTAAAAACATCTCACTCACGTGCAACTCTTTACACACGCCCACAATCATTCATCTAAATAGCGCCTAAGACCCTGTAAGTAAAGCATGACTCTTAAGGCCTTAATATCCAATCAGATTTATATAATGATAAAATCACAATTTACAAGATGCCAATACAATAATTTTAGGACCAAATAATAAAGACAACATTCTAACCCAATTAATCTATTTTGTGAGAACCTTGTGGGGTCTGGTTCATCCTTATTGTCTGTCTCCATGATGACATCCTTGTTTCTCCTGCTCCTGACCTTTCTTCTTCCTCCTACTCTAGCTCCACCTCTCTATTCCTGTCCAAACACAGACATGTCACTGCCCTAATGTGACTGGACAGAGAAAATGCTACAGCATTTCACCCTTTTTGTTCAATAAAAAAAAAAAATTCTCTCAAAATATAAATTGAACACCACTATTACATATATTGTAAATTATCTGGTATAAGGTATATCTGACACCCAGTCCAGCATCTTTGTCAATAAAATTGAACACTATCTTCTATCTTAACTTAAAAGACAAAAACTTTGTACCTGGCCATGTCTTGGCTTAGATTGGATGCCATCTGAAAACCATTTTCTCAACAGTAAAAAGCCTGGGCTGGCTAGGAGACTATGTAGTTTTTCAACTCCGTCAGAAATCCAAGAATGACTGAATAATAAAGAATATATGGGAAGCCTAACATAGCTTCCAAAATTTTGTCGATTGATAGAGACTGCTGGACACCTAGCAGTCCTTACTTCAAAACGTTAGAGCATCAGTCTTCAGCCTTCTTTTCTGACACACAAGAGAAACAGGACTATTAAGGACTTGCCTACTCTGTCTCAGCAGATTTAAGCTGTCCTGGGCCTGTAAGTGTGTCCTCTTTGGACAGTATTGTCTGTAGATGAAGAGGCAACTTTTGCCTAGTGGCTGTCTTGCCACAACTGGAGCAACTCCAATGATACTCAGTTTCTTCTGTGAATCTGAGAAAGGGGTGCTGTCAGGAGCAGACAGGTCTCTATTCAAATGAATAAATAATATTAGATTCTACAGCAACTGTGTGAAATGTACAGAAGCAGAAAGCTAGCAGAACTGTTGAGTTAAGGGTTAACTTAATTCTTTCTGGCCACTGCCTGACAGCTTTGGCCATATTATTTATTATTAGAATTTCACAAGTAAATGCAAGTAGCTGGCCTTAGACATCTGAGTTCTGAAATATAATAAGTTAAAAAATTAAAATTTAAATAATAATAAGTTTACAATTATTATTATTTTGGCCACAGGCCTGGGAATAGGGGAAGCTTGAAACTTTGGAGAACAATTTTAATTCCTTCCTTTCTTTCTTTTTTCTTCCTTCCTTCCTTTCTTTCTTTCTTTCTTTCTTTCTTTCTTTCTTTCTTTCTTTCTTTCTTTCTTTTGGTTTTCAAGACAGGGTTTCTCTGTATAGCCCTGGCTATCCTGGAACTCACTCTGTAGACCAGGCTGGCCTTGAACTCAGAAATCTGCCTGTCTTTGCCTCCCAAGTGCTGGGATTCAAGGCATGCACCACCACTGCATGGCTGTAATTCTTTTTTTTTTCTTTTCTTTTTTGTTTGTTTTTATTTTGTCATATTCTTTAAAATTTATAAAACATTGTAACAACAAAAATGGGTAGTATAAAAGTTGTTTGATATTAAATAATCAAATAAACAGTCTTATGTAGATGTTTGTCTACAGCAATACTGAAAATACATTTTTTTCTCAATATAAATTTAAAATAACTCCAAACATATTAGCTGAATATTTTACAATAATCATCACTACTAGTTTTTTTTAATGAACACAAATAGAGTCTTTCTGTTTGTTTGTTTTGTTTTTAGTAGAGCTTAAAATCTTTGTTCTTACTGTGGTACAAACCCAAAATAAGAACAATTTTTAGACATTGGAGTTCATTGTAATAAGACTGTACTTCAATGACCCTCACATCACCAAAGGATTTTACCTCCATCATAGCTAAGCTGAGAGTTGACAGTTCTGCTGGGCCAAGGAGTGAATTGTAGGCACGATTTTTGGATACCAATTTCCTACTATGGTCAAAGCTATTTGACTGGAGTGATTGTCTTCATTCTCAGCCCACAGAGAACATTCATTTAAAAAATGATGTGTGTATTAAGATGGTCTATCCATGAAGTCATTCACCGAATGTTTCAATGGAAAATGGTTCTGCTTGGAGGGTGGCACAGACATTAGGTGAGGATAAGAATCTGGTTCATTGGCTGTGATGATTTTGAAAAGCATTCATCTCAGAGAGAGAGTAACTTCTAAAGTCCTCTTCTTCAAAATTGATACAATAGTTACAAACATCAAGCAAAGCATTCAGTCTTGCTCTTTGTTGTTCTCTTATAAGCCACCTCCCAAGTTAATTGTTTATGTTTCTTTTGGCTGTGTAAGTAGTTTTTGAAATATGTAAGTTGTTGTGAAAACCATAGTATAGTGTAAAAACATCAAATAAACAAACCTACTAATAGAAAGGCTAAGATAGGAGAAGCATGGTTTCAAGACCATTATATGGTACCCAGCAAGACACTGTCAGGAACAAATTAGCAGAAAGTGTATATGGATTGTACAATATTGGACCTATTTCTCCAATTACCAAATTAGAGAGACCACTAGATGACAGCGAACAAATTTCCAATTCCTCATACTTTTGAATTTGAGTCAATTTGGATAAATTGGTAATATTTAAATTTCATATTAAGAGATACTAAGAAAAAATAATTGTTACTTCCTATTATTTTGTTGTTAGAGGTGGAATTATGTTTGTGTAGGTTTGTTGAAAAATTACTTTCTTGCTTCTTCTAGGGTGTAGTTTTGCTCCTTATGTTGGTGTTTTCCATCTATTATCCTTTGTAGGGCTGGATTTGTGGAAAGGTATTGTGTAAATTTGGTTTTGTCATGGAATATCTTGATTTCTCCATCTAGGGTAATTGAGAGTTTTGCTGGGTATAATAGCCTGGCTGGCATTTGTGTTCTCTTAGGGTCTGTATGATATCTGCCCAGGATCTTCTAGCTTTCATAGTCTCTGGGGAGAAGTCTGGTGTAATTCTGATAGGCCTGCCTTTATATGTTACTTGACCTTTTTCCCTTACTGCTTTTAAATTTTTTTCTTTGTTTAGTACATTTGGTGTTTTTATTATTATGTGATGGGAGGAATTTCTTTTCTGGTCCAGTCTATTTGGAGTTCTGTTGGCTTCTTGTTTGTTCATGGGCATCTTTATTTTAGGGAAGTTTTCTTCTATAATTTTGTTGAAGATATTTATTGGCCCTTTAAGTTGGGAGTCTTCACTCTCTTCTATACCTATTACCCTTAGGTTTAGTCTTCTCATTGCATCCTGTTAGGAGCTTTTTGCTTTTTGCATTTTCTTTGATTGTTGTGTCAATGTCTTCTATGGTATCTTCTGCCCTTGAGATTCTCTGTTCTATGTCTTGTATTCTGTTGGTGATGCTTGTATCTATGACTCCTGATCTCTTTCCTAGGTTTTCTATCTCCAGGGTTGTCTCCCTTTGTGATTTTTTTTATTGTTTCTATTTTCATTTTTAGATCCTAGAGGGTTTTGTTCATTTCCTTCACCTGTTTGATTGTGTTTTCCTGTAGTTCTTTAAGGGATTTTTGTGTTTCCTCTTGAAGGGCTTCTAGCTGTTTACTTATGTTCTCCTGTATTTCTTTAAGGGAATTATCTATGCCCTTCTTAATATCCTCTATCATTATCATGAGAAGTAATTTTGGATCCAAATCTTGCTTTTCCAGTGTGATGGTGTGTCCAGGATTTGCTATGGTGGAAGAACTGGGTTCTAATGATGCCAAGTAACCTTGGTTTCTGTTGCTTATGTTCTTATGATTGCCTCCCACCATCTGGTTATCTTTAATGCTACCAGCCTGGCTAAATCTGACTGGGGCCTGTCCTTCCTCTGATCCTGGTTGTGTCAGAACTCTTCAGAGTCAAGCTGTCTCTGTGATCCTGTGATTCTGGGATCCTGTAATCCTAGGCTTATTAGAGCGCCTGGGAGTTCAGCTTTCTCTGGGAATTATAGGACTGCAGAGTTTGGGCCCAAGGTCTTTGTGGGATGTGGTTATTCTTTTGAATTTCATTTGGCAACGATTATACAATGTCTTTTTTCTACCTGCTTTTGGAGTGTCAATAAAAAACTGGGTGAAGAAAAAGGAGAGAGGGCTGGCGAGATGGCTCAGCAGGTAAGAGCATTGACTGCTTTTCCAAAGGTCCTGAGTTCAATTCCCAGCAACTACATGGTGGCTTACAACCATCTGTAATGACATCTGACACCCTCTTCTGGTGTGTCTGAAGATAGCTACAATGTATTTATGTATAATAATAAATTTTGGGGCTGGAGCAAGCAGGGGCTGAGTGAGCGGAGTTGGCTGGAGCAAGCAAGGCTGGCTGGAGCGAGCAGAGGTCCTAAAATTTAATTCCTAACAACCACATGAAGGCTCACAACCATTTGTACAGTGTACTCATATACATAAAATAAATAAATAAATAATTTTTTTAAAAAAAGAAAAAGCAAGAGAGCGAGTGGAGAGAGAGTAAGGTAAGAGTGAGGTGTGCATGAGAAGAGTATGAGTGTGTGTGTGTGTGTGTGTGTGAGAGAGAGAGAGAGAGAGAGAGAGAGAGAGAGAGAGAGAGAATGTGAAGAGTTAGTGAAGAGAGAATGTGGAGTGTGTGTGGACAGAGTGTAAAGTGAGTGGAGAGAATGTGAGAGTGTGAAGAGAAGAGTGTGAGTAAGAGGAGAATGCATGTGGTGTATGTGACTGAAAGGGGAATGCACAGAGGTGTGTAGGAGTGTGGGAATTTGAGAAAAGAAAAGAGCACAGGAGAAAAGCAGAGTGTTTAGGAGAATACAGAGTGTGTAGCCTCAAACAGCAAGTGAGTGAGTGAGAAAGAGAGCAGAGCAGAGAGAGAGAGAGAGAGAGAGAAGAGAGCAACTTTAAGCTTTGAAAAATTGCCTGTCATTCTGTACCCGAAAAGTAGCCCGTGTCTGTTTATCATGCACCTTCCAGATGTCCCACCTTCCAGTTGAGAACTCCGATCCTGTGTTGAGGCTGGGCCCTGGCAGAGGGACAGTCCACTTAACCCTGACTGTCACTTTCTGGATATTTTGGACTCAATATTTTAGATGGTTATAGCATTTCTGGTCCTCCAAAATATCAAACTCCGTGTCCTCTCTTTACACACTGAAGGCTGCATATATGTGCTTTCTTTGACAACTGGGGCTGGAGAATGGCTCTTCTCCACAGGACCCAGGTTCCACAGCACTACAATATGGCTTACAAGCATGTATAACTCTCATCCTAGGGGAATCCAGTGACTTCTTCTGGCCTTTGAGGCACTGCACACATGTGCTGCACAGACATTCAGGCAAAACACCATACACAGAAAATAATTAAAAATAGCATAAAAAACCAAAATGTGATGCAGCCATAGGCTTGGAAAGCCCTTGTGTGTATCAACTTTCCTTCTCTCTTTGCTGTTTTTAGACCAACTTCCAGGTAAGGCAGAAGTGAGTAGTCCCACTTAGATCAGTCCAAATTGTTAAGCTAGAAAATCATAAAACATCACTAATTGTTTTAGGTCCCTACGTTTGGGGTAGCTTGTAAGATGGCAAAAGCTGTGAAACAAATATGTTAGCAGCTGGAAAAGGTTTTACGTTCTTGGTTGAGTGGTTGGACTATTGACATAAGAGAAGGCTAGCATTCTGTGATGCTAAGTCACCACCCAGTCTGTGGAGTAACACACTGGAAGGCCTTTAAAGACCTAGGGAGACAAGACTAATGGAGAATTGTCATGTATAATTGTGTATCTTGCCTTGCCCCTTGGGTCCCGGGAGGACCAGGGAGTAGTGGCTTCTCTGAAGCTCTGAGAATTCAGTCAGTGAGCTGATTCAGAGCAATGCTAGCAACTCTAAGCATGGTGTGGTAGGAAACATCACCACAGAGTTGGACTTACTGATTTCAATAGAAATGACAAGATATCATCTAGCATTCAGAATTTTTAACCCACGGGAATCCTGGTGGGGAGTGGCTCAAAGAATGAAGGTCTGTGTCATTTGGAAAGCCTACACTGAGTTACAGACTAGAAACCAGACATGACTAAGTACAAGTGAGAATCTAACTTCTCCCTCTAGTCCAACATTGCTGTGAGTCAGAATACATTTTACTGAGATATATCTCAACTAATAAAAGTAATTTTAAAGTATTACTGTTCCAAGATTTTAATCTAGGACAGCAAAGAATCTAAAGCCACAAATCAGCTAGTACTGAACTGTCTAGATCATCAAAATACTAATTTATGAGGTAACTCTTAACATAAACCTGAAAGAAAATGGACACAATCATTTGTTCAAAATTTACATAATTTATTCAGTCTTAATTCATATTTGTTAAGGAAAGAAGTGCATGTTTCTTGGACAGTTTTTTAAATCAGGTCTACACAACCTTTCTTCCCTCCTTCCTTCCTTCCTTCCTTCCTTCCTTCCTTCCTTCCTTCCTTCCTTTCTCTCTTTCTTTCTTTCTTTCTTTCTTTCTTTCTTTCTTTCTTTCTTTCTTTCTTTCTTTCTTTTTTTGAGACAGGGTTTCTCTGTGTAGCCCTGGCTGTCCTGGGACTCACTCTGTAGAATAGGCTGGCCTTGAACTCAGAAATCTGCCCACCTCTGCTGGGATTAAAAGCATGTGCCACCACTGTCTGGCTGTACATAATCTTCATATGACAGTCCAGTGAGAGGGGTATTGTTCTTAGGATGTCTGTATATAGGTGAAGATATTGAAGCTTAAAACTAAACAATGTATCAAAATGATTAAATTATTGAGTGAATAAAACCCTTAGCTAGAAGCTGAGCAGGGAAGGGAAGGGTAGATTAGACACAGGTTCCAAGGTCACAGGATGAGTGATGGCTTAGGATCAACGCCAGGGGTGATCAAAACAGGAAAAATTAAAAGTATCATCGCTTTAACCTGTTATATAGGCAAAGTTAAGCTTTAAGCATCCCCAGGGTTAGAAGAGCATCCAGTAGCAATGTGAATATAAAGCACCTTAGGAAGTAAGTGGTCCACCTGAGAAGCCTGAGAAGGTCCCCTTCCTTACAAATGTGTGTTCCTGTAACCTCCCCAAGGAAAGCAATATAGCTGAACCACACCACATAACAAAACAGCACTAACTAAACCAATCAATCAGAAATCAACGTGCAAGAATTGACCTTAGGGAATGCTCTAGAGTTTCCAAGGAAATGCTTGGTTAACATTGACTCTAAAAGTAATCAGAGAGACACGGCAACAGACAGCAGCTTTTATATGTAATTTGCATGCGCATGCATTGTGTGTGCGCGCGCGCGCGTGTGTGTGTGTGTGTGTGTGTGTGTGTGTGTGTGTGTGCATGTGTGTGTGTGTGTGTGTGTGTGTGTGTGTGTGTACACCATGGCATAGATGTGGAAGTCAAAGAACAACTCTCAGGGGTTGGTTCTCCCTTCTTCCCCTGTGGGTTTGGAGGCATGCATTGTGTGTGTGTGTGTGTGTGTGTGTGTGTGCACATGTGTGTGTGTGTGTTTGTGTGTGTGTGTGTACACCATGGCATCAATGTGGAAGTCAGAGAACCACTCTCAGGGGTGGGTTCTCCCTTCTTCCACTGTGGGTTTGGAGGCTTGTGTGACAAGCACTCCTACCTGCTAAGCCTCAGACTCATTCTGTAAACATTCCCAGATGTGTTAAGAGGACGGGTGCCCTTGGTGCCCTTCGATGGCAGTGAGGTAGTCATGTGAGTCACCAAACAAATACAATTGACTGGCTGTCTGCACCTCACCACATGGATTCTCTATTTTAAGAAGTCATAAAACAGCTCATTCTCACAAAGTACCTTGAAACAGGAAGTACATTTCAAAGAACTTCAAATCTCATTGCACTGTGAGGACCATGCACTCGCCACACCCACAGTAACAATATCAATAACGATAGTACAAGCTTAGGGTTGTTTTCCAAGTTCTTAGTAAATGTGGTGTACATGGGTACAGCTTCCTGAGCAATCTCAGTAGTGCATACATGGAGCACCCAATATTTACCTAAGGAAAAGAAAATACATTCTCTGAACTAGCATGAGCTACCAGCCAAGGTCCAGAACTGGAAAATGTAAACTTAACTAAAGGGAGTCTTTGCAAATGTGTGGGCTGGATGTACTACAGTACCACAAGTCGGGCACGCTATCTGTCTGTCTGTCTGTCTGTATCTTTCTCTCTGGGACAGTAAGAGACAGCCAGACAGCCAGACAGACTGACTGAGCTAGGGACCTAGTCCTGAAAAGGGGAAGTGAGGCAAGCAGTTACTGGAACCCAGCAGCACAGTATGCCAAATGGAGAAGAGCTCATTTGACAGAGCTCTGGGCTCTGGGCAAGACAGCCAGCAATGCCCCTTGGAGGGAGAGCCTGGAGAATAAATACTCTAGACCACCCTTCTCTAGTCCTCTGCCTCACGGGCTGACCCCATGAACTCAACAAGGAGCATACTGTCAAGTTCCATATACATCAGCCAATGTATATGTAAGAACTGACCTTAGAGAACACTCTAGAATTTTTCAAGGAAATATGTGGTTAACATTCACTCTAAAAATAATGAAAGAGATGTAGTGGGACAGTGACTTTCATATGTAGTTTGCTTTGTGTTCTATTTGTGTGTGTGTGTGTGTGTGTGTGTGTGTGTGTGTGTGTGTGAAAGTCACAGGCTATCATCTTTCAGAGGCTGGGGAAGGTTTAAGTAAACACTGTCACAGTTGCTTAGAAGAATAGCATGCAGCCATTAAAACTGATCATTAGGAAAACTAGCCAGCAGCAAGCATATGTGCTAGCTTAAGAGTCATAACAGATTTTTGTTTTTGTTTTTCGAGACAGGGTTTCTCTGTATAGCCCTGGCTGTCCTGGAACTTACTCTGTAGACCAGGCTGGCCTTGACCTCAGAAATCTGCCTGCCTCTGCCTCCCAAGTGCTGGGATTAAAGGCCTGCATCACCACTGCCCAGGCCCATAACAGATTTTTTTTTTTAAGGATAGAAAATTACATGTAATATAATAAAGCATACCTTCATAAATAGACAAAGATTAAAGAAGTAACAAAACTGAATACATTTATGATTAAATGAGATCAGTCTAAATTGCTCCTTCTCAAATCTTCAAACTCTTCTAAATCCTATTTTCACTCCACTTATAGATAACACTAAAAAAAAAGAATCAATACACTTTTAAAAAAAAAAATCATTGTAGTGGCTAGCGAGATGGCCCAGTGGTTAAGAGCACTTCCTGTCCTTCCAGAGGACCCAAATTCAGCTTCCAGCACCTGCTTCTCACAGCTGCCTGTAACTCTAGCTCTAATAGATCAGCCCCTTCCTGCCTTCTGTGAACTCATATATACACAAACATACCCATACATATACATACCCATACATATAAAAATGTAAACATTAAAGGAATTTCTTAAATTGCCTTTTGTATATGCAGAGATAAACTAATCCTGGGGTACCCAGACCCAGTGGCTAGGTATATAATAGAACTCCTGCACCTAACACTCGAGGGACATCATGGAAGTAGAAGAGAGGGAAAAACCAGAGAGCTGGAAAGTCTGCTGTAGGATTGTGCCTCGTAGAAATGCCTGGGAAGCTACACTCATGATACTTCAACTATGCGGCTCTGCCTAAACAAGACCCAGACAAGGACAACAGCAAGCAGGCTTGCTAATACAGAAGGGGAAAATTGTAAAGGTCACCAGTCCGAGGCAAAGGGAACTGAAGACCACAGAGAGGACTGGGATCCTTCCCAGGGACAAGCCACCTAATTGGTTTCTTAATGCAAAGTGGTCAACTTTGAAATCATATAAACACAAGTGACACTTAACAGATGCAGCAAGTTGTGCTTATATATTTATGTGCATATGTCAGTAACAGTAGTAGTCAAAGAAAAAGAAGCCATTGATTTGAGAGCGAGTGGGAGCCATGAGAAGGATTGGAGGGAGGAGCCATGGAAGGGGTTAGATGGCGGGAAGGGAGGAATAGAAGTAATATTATATTTGAATTACATTTTTAAAAGTTGTCATCATTTACTTTTTAGCCAGTCACATTAAGGTCATAAAAAGTAAGACTAGTGAGTGTCATTTTATCCTCAACACTTAAAGTTTCAGAGTCAATCACACACAAAGCACCTATCTCATACAAAGTGCTGTGGGCATGGGAAGATCCTGTTTTCTCTCTGCCTTAAAGGAGTCCAAGGGGGAAATAAAATGTGTGCTCCAGTCCTCATAGTTCAAAAATGAAAATACGTAAGCAATTCTTGAATGGGACAGAGAGAGAAGGAAGGAGGAAAGAGGGAGGGGGGGAGAGAGGGAGAGAGAGAGAGAGAGAGAGAGAGAGAG
>NW_022196904.1:160786595-160789007 GCF_008632895.1 Mastomys coucha | reverse complement strand
AGAGAGAGAGAGAATGAGAGACAGAGTGCATGAGCACATCATTTCTATGTCCAAAGAAAAGACAGCTGGAGGAAAATTGAAAAGAATGTGTTTCCTAGTATAGGTAATAATTAAACCATGGACAAGCTTTTTTTCAGAAAGATTTGAAGTTCCAGAAATGAGGCATTGTGGGTAGAGGGGACTCTCTGTAAGATACATGAGGATCAGTAAGTAATTTGAGTTGAAGCCTGTGTAGGAGCTCCTGGGACACAAAGCCCATAAAATGTATCTAGGTTGGAAGCTTCTTTAGGGATGGGACTAGGAGAAATCTGTTGCTGCGAAATCAGCTGATGACGATGGAACACCCTGCTGCTTTTGCAGCGGGGGGGATAGCAGCTGGTACATGGGGATTCACACTGACACATATTTATCAAGTATCTGTGGCACGCTGCACATAGTAGTGCCTGATAAAGGAAGGCAGGCATTCTGTTATTGCTCATTCTTTAGATAGGTAAGTTAATGCTTAGGGAGGGTAGCTGGTGGATTTAAAGACTTAGCTAAACTAGAGTTTGAATCTTAGGCCCCCTGAACCTGGACTTCCCCTACATGTGTCTCTGAAACACTCAGTGTGAAATTAATTCGTGAGTAGGCAAAGTACCACTGGGCATATGCAACTGCCAAAAGTCCACCTTGATGTCCCATCCAGCAGGTAACCAGGGCACACTGATAACCAGGGCTCTAATAAATATGGGGTTGATGTTCTTGTTCACTTCCTTCTAGACAAAGCAGGCATCCTTTTGTTGTTGTTGTTGTTTCTGTATTTTTTTTTTTCGAGACAGGGTTTATCTGTGTAGCCCTGGCTGTCCTGGAACTCACTCTGTAGACCAGGCTTGCCTCGAACTCAGAAATCCACCTGCCTCTGCCTCCTAAGTGCTGGGATTAAAGGTGTGCACCACCACCACCCGGCTTCCTTAACCAGACTGCCCAACCTCTCTGGGCTCTGGGCTCCTTGCCCATGGAGGTATTAATAATGCCCCTTTCTGAGGCTTCTGAGAGGATTCAGTCCAATGGTGTGTATAAAATGCTTAACAGTATTGGGCATATAATAAGTATTTGGCAATTGTTAGATAGTAATATGATCAATCATAGAGAGGGGCAGTTATCACGGTGAGAGGCACTAACATATTCTCCTCTCAGGATTTTAGGAACCTGGATCTAGACGGCCCTTTCTCTAGAAAACAGCCTAGTGAGGGCCAAGATGGCAGCACATTGTCAGAATCCATTATGCCACTGGATTCCCAGTGAAGCATACAAAGCTCTCAACACTGGTTGGCAATCGGGACTTGGCCTGCCAATCACACACCTGAGAGGTGAGGTCCAGCATAGGTAAGTTTGCACACCAGGAAAGACTTTTCTCTCTGTCTTGCTGTCTGGTACCAAGAAGTCTGCTTCCCCAACAAGAGTCTTAGGCTAAGTCATGAAATCAGTGAGAGAGCCACCTTACTGCAAAGAGCATCTAAACGCACCTCAGAGATTTCAAATAAACGATTACATTCTTGTGCTTCAAAGGCATTCTGTTTTGCATAGGCAGATGGTGATAAAATAAGATGCATAATTCAAATCTTAATTTCACAACCATTTGGTCCCATTGACTCTGAATTCTGCTCAGTCTAAATACCAGGTAAAGAGCTTGGTTCAGGCCCACTAACCTACAGGGTTCACAGTAGCTAATGTGCACATTTGGATAGCCTGAAGGTTAGTTAATTCACTGAGCTCCATGGCTCCAGCTTAAGTTAGCACCTTTGCGTATTCCGAGCACTCTGCCCCCAAACACTAACCTGGAAGGACTTCCAGAATGCCCACCATCAAATGCCCTAACAATGGTATCACCATATTACAGCTCTAGAAACCAAGCAACACAAATGTTCAGTGTAAAAATCACACAGAAAGCTAGGGAAGAAGGCTTAGCTTGGGGACTGGCCATTTCTCATCTGAAATGTCTGAAGAAGCAATTCACTGGCATGATGACTTTTTTTTAAGGTGATACCACTGAGAAATACTACCACCACCAACAAAACAACAACCAAAACCCACACCGTTTTGTTTGAAAAGATGTAGTTGAAAGAGAAGACACCAATAAACAGTAACATCACAGGTTACAACAAATGCCTTGTGACTCAGACTTTAAAAAAAGAAAAGTAGAAACAAATACCACTGTTGTGTACTTAATGTGTGCTTAAATGCTTCCTGTTAACTAGAACTTCAGAGGCTGCCAGGACTCTAGGATGCTGTAAAACCCATTAGCTATGACTTTGTTTACGGAAAAACCCTGTCTGCAGCTTCCAAATCCCCGGAGGAAATGATGGATATGAATAACTCCATTGGCAATCCACGTCAGTAACTTGGAATTTCCATGTCTCCCAGGCAGAAAGC
>NW_022196904.1:160785431-160786455 GCF_008632895.1 Mastomys coucha | reverse complement strand
GGGGGGCAGGGAACGATTCCTTTTGTTTTCACCCTGGAAGCCAGGAGGGGCCTCAGGCCCTCACTGTGGTCCAGGGTTCCCAGGGGTGAATCTAAAGTGCCTTTGTGGGTGTGCTTGTTCAGCGAGACTTGAGACAGAAGGGGAGGCTGTCAGTCCTGCAAGCTCCTGATCAGAGCACTGGGCCATTATCCAAAGCATTCAAAAAGTGCAAATGGCAGGTTCTGCTAGATTCTTTCTCACTTTGAGTCCAGAAGCCTCTTGAGGATTTCCCATCAGATCATCCCAACTCCCAAGACCACAGGTTCAGATCTGGGAAGAGACCACAAACAGGAAAAATAAATAAGTCACTGGCTAGAACATATAGAACCTCTCAAAGTAGACTGGAGAGAGAAACCACCTTAAAATAATAGTAATCTATGTATTGGTACCAGCATGGTTCAAAGCCTTTCATGATAATACTCTCTACTATTTGCCCAGTCTAAGTTTCTCTCCAGCACTACTTTAGGACCCCTCCCCAACACCCACTCTATGGACCACAGACAGCTATACTATAAGGAGACACTTCATAGGGTGTCGGATGCCCTCCCGGAGTTACAGGCAGTAGTGAGAGAGACAATGGGAACTGAACTTGGGTCCTCTGCAAGAACTGCAAGCCCTCTTAACCACCGAGCTATCTCCAGGCCCTTTACTTCTGTTTTTAAAGGCTCTGGCAGTTCCAACAAGCTGACTTACTCTAGGACTACTCCTAGATGGCAGCTCCCTCATCTCTTGGTCCATATGTCATATCTGCTTGGATAGGCTACAGGACCCATGGCTACAGGACCCATGGCTACAGGGCCCATGGCTACAGGACCCATGGCTACAGGGCCCATGGCTACAGGGCCCATGGCTACAGGACCCATGCTAGTCTAGAGGTTGCCATGCGCCTTACAGATGTAATTAATGGGTAGTCTTAGGTAAATTCTACATAGCTTATATTCCAAACTATAGCTTCCTCCTCCTCCTCCTCCTCCTCCTCCTCCTC
>NW_022196904.1:160771780-160785239 GCF_008632895.1 Mastomys coucha | reverse complement strand
TGGCCTCAAACTCAGAAATCCACCTGCCTCTGCCTCCCAAGTGCTGGGACTAAAGGCATGCACCACCATGCCCAGTGTATAGCTTCCTTCTAATCAGTTGAGTCCCTGAGGAGAAACTCAGTTCTGAGAGATGAAGAAACTCTGCCTGGAGGTTGTAATATGGAAACTCTGCCTCTGTTTCCAGCCTGCTAGCCTACTTTACAAAGCTCAGCCTCACTCTTCCAACAATCATGGGCACCTATTCTTTAAAATGAATCTACCTGTCTCTTTCCCTCTGTCGCTTTCTCCTCCCCCACTCCAGGCTCTGTTTCTCTGGAAAGACCCTGGCCCCAGGACAACAGGCACCAGGTTTCCCAGCTTTCTCGTTTCTCTGCCAGTTACTTCGTTGTCAGAACGTCAGATAAGAAGGACTCAGACATTTCTGATGATATGGATAAATGATCGTGTTGACTCAACAGAGATGTTCTCATACTGTAGGTCATGTGGGCATTCGAGAGGATAAGATATTCAGGAGATTGAATCGTTATGTGCTCTTTGAGTTCTCAAACATGTGTCTACCCTAAACAATCCAAGCCTCAAAGCTTGCTGTTGGGGGTTTGTTTACTTCTAGGCAAGAAGCTATACATAGGTTCCCAGTGTGTGACTTGGCTAATCTGGTAGTCTTTTTATCTGGCATTTAATAACTAGCAGACAGTCCATAAACACCTCCGTTTCAGTCTTCTTGGCAGTGGTGAGTTAGAGCTGAGTTGGCAGGTTGCCCACTCCCTACCTGGTTACCTCAGGCCTCCTCCCCGCCTTTTCATCACATGCTTGCTGGAGATCAGAGTTCGTCACCTCTGCTCTCAGGCCTCTCCCATGTCTTCCCTGTCCTGAGTACTTGGAGTCTCACTGAAGAAAGACGCTGAGCCTATAGGACCTACACAAGCAGGTGCCTCTGGATCAAGGATATCATTTTATAGGAATTGGGATTTTTGTTTCTGAAGAAATGGGTATTTTAATCAGGCTGGCCAAGGCGCATGAGAAACTTTGCTGAGTCAAGAAAATCTAATTGTTGACTCAGAGCTCAGCTGTAATCAGATTTCAATATGGAACTTCCCAAGTTTATCCCATGGCTCTGTACCCAGGCTGTGGGGCTACAGTAATTGCTCTCAGACCAATTGTTGGTAGGCATGGGGAAAAAGACTGAGAGCCCATGTTAACTCTTTTAAATCAAATTTTATACTGATGATTGCATCTCTTACAAATGAGACAAAGGCTTCCTGGGGTTGTTTTTGATGTGTTTATAAAAAGATCGAGAGGCAGGATATGTTCTATGGAGGTATAGTCAGGTGTGGGGGAAGGAGGTGCCTCTGTGGGCCCATGTGGAGGCATCCCTTCCCCCGAGGGACTAGGCACAGGACAGTATAGTGTAGAATAGGGCATAGGGAGGGGAATTAAAAGGGTAGTAGAGGCAGAGAAAGGCAGAGAGAGAGAGTAGAGAAGTAGAGGAATAGGGGCTGGCCATGAGCATGTGAGGGGCGGGGGAGGGACAAAAGGACAGAGCAAGAGCAAGAGAGAAAGAGCAAGAGAGGAGCATGAGAGAAGGGAGGGGCAAGCAGCCCCTTTTATAATAAGTCAGGCATATCTGGATGTTGCCAGGTAATTGTGGGGCAGAGCATACCCGGCTGTTGCCAGGTAACTGTGGGGCGGAGCTTAGACAGGATGTTAACAGTTTTCACAACTGGTGGGTTTGGAATTGTAGTGCTATACACAGCAGCTTGACTATGCCAAGTTTCTGACACAAAGGTATTTCAAAGTCTTCTGATTGTCCTGTATCATTTTGGTCAACTCAAGTGCCATACCACATGATTGCTAAATCGTAAAAGAAGTGGCTTTTACCAAGAAAGCTAAACATCCCATTTGTCCCACAAAACCCAAGGTTTACATCAGGCAAGGAAAAATGATCGGGGTGAGGTAAGAGTAAAACCTGGTTCAGGCTGATTTTATTGTAATGGGTGATGAAGCAGGATGCCTAGAGTCTGTCCTGGGTCATTTTACTTTAGCCATACTTAAGCACAGCACATTTTTTTATTTTTTTAAAAAGTATTTGGATAACAATCAACTCAGGTCCCAAGTGTATAATCATTTAAGACAGGCTTACATTGAGATTCCTTACAAAGCACATCTGGCTTCTTTCACAGGAATGGGTACTGTTGACTCAGAGATAGTGCCCAAGATTTAGGTTCTAGGAAGAATGACTGAGATAAACAGAAGGCCTGCGGATGGCCCGACCCTAAGATAACACAGACGTCACTTAAGATGTTGTGAAGCACAAGTGACATCACTCATGAGGATGAGTTTTACGGTCTACAAGTAATGCTCAAGGTTTGAAGGGGGAAAGGATAGTGTTTGGAATAAGTAAAGTCTGGGGAACACGGGCAGAGCCTGTCTCATCAGACAGCAAAGGATCACCATCATTCCTGGCTGTCCAGGGAGAGCATCTCTGTACACCTCATACCGTTGAAGAGGTAAGCTGTGGGTTTAACTTTCCTGGCTTCTCCAGTGCTTATCTGTGTGCACAAGGCCTTTCTTCACTCTACACCCAAGCCTATGTGGGCCCAGAAGCACTGATCCGAAGCCCTACGCCTTCCACTCAATGAGCCTGCAGGAGCATAGCACCCTCCCTTCTGACAACCACAGCACATCCTGTGTCTTTCACTGGTTCTCATTGTGAGCCTGTCAATCCCATCAAAAGACTTCATTGCCCCTGCTCCATTGCTGCCAGCTCACAGCCCATAATGTCTTTTTTGCATAATCTTAAAATTTATTCTTTTCTTACATATTACATCCCAACCACAGTTTACCCTCCCTCCTCCCACCCGCATCTTCCAATCCACTCTTCCTCCATTTCCCTTCAGAAAAGGGCAGGCTTCTTTTAACCAAACATGGCATATCAATTAGGCACCTCCTAATAGCACCTATTAGGGCTGGACCAGGCAGCCCAATAGGAGGAAAAGGGTCCCAAAAGTAGGCAAATGAGTCAGAGACAGCCCTGCTCCCACTGTTAGGAGTCCCAGAAGAAGAGCAAGCTACACAACCATAACACATATGCAGAGGGTCTATGTCAGAGCCATGCAGGCTCCCTGGTGGTCAGCGCAGTCTCTATGAGCTTCTATGACCCAGGTAAGTTGACTCTGTGGTTTTCTTGTGGTGTCCTTGACCCCTGTGGCTCCTACAATCTTTCCTCCCTGCTTTCTGCAGGATTCTCTAAGTGGCCCCCTAATAACTGGCTATGGGTCTTTGCATCTGTTCCCATCAGTTGCTGCATGAAGCCTCTCTGATGACGATTAGTATGGAATATTTAAAAACCTCCAACTTAACAAATGGGGCATTTAGAAAGAATATTTTTTTAAAGATCAGAATTTTTTTTTTGGCTTTGTAATGAATAGGTTTTTTTTTTTAAAAAAGTGTATTGATTTGTGTGTGTGTGTGTGTGTGTGTGTGTGTGTGTGTGAATCAAGTACCCCAACCCCATTCATCTCCCTCTCCCTTAGTAACTACCTCTGCCCTTGTTACCTTCACCCCAGAATAAAGTAAAATAAAGTACCAAACGAAACAAAACAAAAACAAACAAACAAAAAAACGTGTCGTGGAAGCTGTAGTGTCTCAAAATGCCCTTCAGGGAAAGCATCCATACAGAGTATGGACCTGGGACCTTCGCTGGGTTAGGAGATCCTGGTGATAGAACATTGATAAAATAATATAGGACAAAATATACTTAAGCTGAGTGCTTTAAAATAGGATATGACAAAAATATATATTTTATAATATATGAAATAAGGATATCTGTCAAAAAAGTAAGACTGAGTTTCCCAGAGTCATGTTCGAAGGCTCAGAATTAGATGCTTTAAGCTCCTCTCAGAAGTACAGGTCAGGGATAGAAACTATTGTATCTAGCCAGACTAAGTTGAGGGGTTCTGAGGAAGTCCCTGGAGTCCCTAGAACCTGCCCTACTTCCTACCTATCATGCATATCAAATATTTACATTACAATTCATAACAGGAACAAAAGTACAGTCATGAAGTAGCAATGAAAATAACTAATGGTTGAGGGGGTCACCACAATGTGAGGAACTGTATTCCAGGGTCTCAGCATTAGGAAGGTTGGGTACCACTGCTGTAGAATCACCTACATTCCTCCCGACTCCATTACTATTACTTTCTCTCTGAGTAGGAAAATCAGCTTGAGGTAAGCTTAGCTCGCAATAAATAACCCAGGGCAGACATTTAAAAGACATCCGCACAGACGTTTTTGTTGCTATTTGAAATGTCCCTTACAGGCTCCCGTGTTTGAGCACGTGGTGTCCAGCCTCTGCTGCTGTTTGGGAAGCTGTGAAACCTTTATGAGGTGGGAGTTAGCCGAAGGAAGTAGGTCACTGGGATTTGGCCTTGAGGTTAATAGCTTGTCTCTACTTCCTGTTTCTCAGGACCTTCCGGCCTCATGGAGGTGTGAGCAAGCAGTTGCCACACATGCTCATACTGCCATGCCTTCCCTCTCTAAGAAGGACTACAGCCCCTCCAACCATGATCTAAGCTGCTTCTTGTCTGGTGTTTGGGAACTGCATTGAGAAAAAGCAACCCATACACTCCTTTCTGCCATTGCTCTATAAACAATACAATGTCACTACTATTTACAAAGGAAGCATCTGGAACGGGTTATTTGCAGTAATTGGAGACATTTCAAGCCCATGAGCAGCCGTATATAGGTTATCTGCAAACACTGGGTCATTTTACCTAAGGGACACGAGGACTCCCTTATCTAAGTGAGACTAGAACCAATTCCCACGGAGATTGGGAGAGAAAGAAACACAAGCTGTGCTCACTCACAGCTCTGCTCACTTCTCTGTTGTGGTGGGGGAATTCGTTGTCTGTAAAGCAAAACTCCCACGAGTGTCTAGCTTCAGAATTACTCCTCCCTTTTCACTTTAAAAATACCTTTAATAATTGAGTGTTTCATACATGCATATGATTGATTTGGATTATGTTCATCTTCCCATACTCCCTTCCCCCAGGGCCCCACCCCTAGCCAAGGACAACCCCTATACCTCCAAATCCTCCCACCTCTGTGTCTTTGGGGGATGCCCATGTATTCACTGATATGGAGCCATCCACTGGAGCATGGCCAACATACCAGGGACCATACTCTTAACTGATTCTCCCTCCCTCAGAAGACATCAACTGTCAGTAACTTCTCAGCTGAGTATGGGGCTCACGAGCCCCTCCCTGATCTGTGTTGGAATGTCGTCGTGAAGGCAGCATCTACTTCAGGTCTTATACAGGTCTCCATAGCTGCTGTAACCTCATGAGTGCAGTGGTCCCATTAGTGTCCAGAAGGCACTATTCTAGTCCTGTCCTTCCCAACCTCTGCCTCTTACAATCTGTTTCTTCCTCCTTGGTGGCCCCTGTACTGGTTGGCTTTATGTCAGCTTGACACAAGCTAGAGACATTGCAGAGGAAGGAGCCTCAAATGAGGAAATGCCTCTATAATATTAAGGTTTGGGTTTGTTTTGCTATGCTAAATACTGGTTACTTCCAGAGACCACATGTAGACCTAGGCGATGCTATGTGACCTTGACCCCTAAGTTATCCTTAGTTGGAGAATGCTGACAGCCGATAGCTGGGCAGAAGAGGAAAAGGCAGGGTTGTAGGGTTCCAAGGCTTGGGTCAGAGAAGAACCACTATGAGGTGGGAATAGAAGAAGTTGGAGAGAGGAGAAGCCCCCACAGTGTAAGAGTCTTAAAATAATGGCCATGTGGGCTAATTAGAGTCAAGAGCAGCCCAGACAAAACATGGCAAATTATTTAATGGGGTTATTGGCTAGGAAATAGGCATAATAGCATAGAGGATAAATATCTGCCCAGCTCTTGTGCTGATTAAGGCTTATTGTAAATATAAAGTTAATGAGTGTCTTTTATCTGGGAACTAAATGGTCAAAGGTGGAGTAGAAACCCTGGATTGAGATTAAATATTTTCTTTTTTTTTTTTTTTAACTTTTATTGCATTATGGTGAGAAAAGTTACATGATTTCAATTTATCTGAAATGTGCTGTATTTGTTTTATTGAGTTATCTTCCTAATTTTCTTTCACAATTTTATAAGATACAGTTTGAGGTGGCTGGAGAAATGACTCAGTGGTTAAGACCACCGACTGCTCTTCCAAAGGTCCTGAGTTCAATTTCCAGCAACCACATGGTGGCTCACAACCATCTGCCATGGGACCTGATGCCTTCTTCTGGTGTGTCTAAAGATAGCTACAGTGTACTTATATATAATAAATAAATATATTTTTTTAAAAAAAGATACAGTTTGATCCCCAGCTGTGCAAAAAGCTAGGTGCAGTAGCATATGCTTGGGAGATGAATGTATCTCTGGGGCTCAGTGGACTGCCTCAGCTCATAATGGGAGACTGTGTGGAGAAAACAAGCCATATGGCTCCTGAGGAATGAAACCCAAGGTTGATATCTGTATTCTACACACAGGCATACCCAAGTACCTTGGTCATACATGAACATAGGTGCACACACACACACACACACACTTGCACACACGCACACACACATGTGCATGCACACACACTTATGCACACCCCTCACACACATCCCAGGAACACACAAACACATATTTGTCCCCTGCACAAACACATAGAATAAAATAAAATATGAATAAAAGTTGGGACTACTATGTTCTTGTGTTTTTCCATTACATACAGACCTCTCAGTTACTATGTAGCCCCTCCCTAATCTCAAACTAGAAATTCTGCCTCAGCCTCCTGAGCTTGGTATAGGCATGCATCACTATACTTGACTTCCTATTGCAGTTTTTAAGAACTCATTCACAGTGTTCATTATGAAAGTATCAAACCACTTTGAAAATTACACATACACATGTAATACACACACACACACACACACATACACACACAAAAGCAAAACAAAAACAAAAACAAAAAAAAAAACAACCCAGTTTTTGCCCAGAGTATGGGAAACTTAGTTCTTAAGATTTAAGGACTTGTTCCAACCTTTTTCCACTTTCAATTTCCTTTTTAACCAAGAAATTTTTATGCAATTTTGTGTGTGTGTGAGATAGGGTGTGTGTAAGTGAGTGTGTGTGACTATGTGGGGGAAGATGTGTGTGTGAGTGTGTGTGTGTGTGTGTGTGTGTATGACAAGGCATGTCTGTGTGACAGGGTGTGTGTATGTATGTATGTGACTGTATGTGGGGGAGAATGTGTGTGTGTGAGTGTGCATGTGCATGTGACTGGGAGTGTGTATGTGTGTGTGACAGTGTATATGTATGACAGGGTGTGTATGAGTATGTGTGGGACAGTGTGTGTGTGTGTGAGACAGGGTGTGTGTGACAGGGTATATATGTGTGTGTCTGTGACAGGGTGTGTGTGAGTGACTGTATGTTGGGGAGGATGTGTGTGTGAGAGTATATGACAGCTACAGAAATTAAGCATTTACTGGTACTAAATAATAAACTTATTTAAAAGCAATCCTTTGTGCATATGTAATTTTACCATTTGTTAAAAATAAAAGAAATATTTTATACTAGTGAATTAGCTATACTTAAAATTATCAATTTTATGGTGAATGGTAGAGAACACCATTCACATAAATATACAGCACAAACTAGCAGAAGTATCTTTAGGGACACTTAAGAAATTGTTGGAAATTCTGTCCTAATAGCAACCCAAAACTCATTGATAACTTTTTAATGAAACTCAAACTAGCAATTAAAACAGCTTTAAAAATAAAATTTCTAATGCAATTAAATATAAAGCTATATGAATTTGACACATATTAAGGAAAGGTCATAGAAAAATATTAAAAGTGGTTTTATGTAGGCATGTAGTGGCTCACACCTTTAATCCCAGCACTTATGAGGCAGAGGTAGACAGATTTCTATGAGATCCAGGCTGGCCAGGTTTACATAGTAAGTTCCAAGACAGCTAGAGCTATGTAATGAGACCTTGTCTTGAAAAAAATATACTTTGGGAATTAAAGTATTATATTTCAATGAGATAATAAGACTTTGTATGTACAACAAAAACACTGCAAATCATAACACACAATAGTCTCAACTTGGACCCAAGGTGTTTCTGCAGCATCCTGGGTGTTGAGTTGTATAAGAGCATGAGTGTAAAGTGACTGTGCTGTGTGTCCAGAACCATGCTTTCATGAAGTCATGTGATAACATGGGTGAGAACCACCATAAACACCTTGGATTTGTTATAATGTATGTTTGAATTGATTATTGGTCCTTGCATATTCAGATGCCATGTGTCAAGTTTTGTTTTAAATTCCCATTCATTTAAGCCACCTGTAGTTTAATAAACTCTACAGATCTAGACCCTGTACAGATAACTTCTGTGAGACTCTGATTTGGCTTCGTGGTTGGCTCAGCATGTAAATGAGAACTCATTTAATTCTTTGGTTTATGACTTCCTCTTCTCTTGTATGGATAATACTATTCAGATTGCTAGTTTTAATTAAGCTGTTTTGTCATAAAAAGAGTCACACATTTTAGAGTTCAACTGCCTATGTTGTATGACTTTGGGAGGTCACGTGGATTTTCTGAACCTCAGTTTCTTCATGGGAAAAATAAAGGCACTGTTCTCTGCCTTGGACAAAGCTCATGCTTTAGAGAGGAGTTGGGAGGGGGCGATTTATCACAATGATGTTGGTGGTCTGCAATGTCCAATATTATAGCCTCTAGTTATAGTGTGTGAATGCTTTAAATATGTCTACTAAGCACTAAGCTCAAATGACCAAAGCAGGTCTGTCATACTCACCTACAGATAGTAGACTCAATGTCGACAAGTTTAATGAGCATAGCAGAAACTCATAACAGACCAAAAACCAAGAGTAAACACAGCCTTAGATGGGATATCCATTTCATTCCCTCAGACACTCAGGGGACATCATGAAAGAGGGGGAGGAAGGAATATGAGAGGCAGAGGGTTGGGGGAGGATCAACAAAAAGACAGACATAGCCGGTGCACTCAGGAACCCAGCATAGCTTGGATATTTGCTCAAATATGCACAAGATGAGAGGAATCCATGATGCCCGCTTCTGAGGCACTATTGGGAGATAATGGTTGCTGTGGAAAGGGGTGTCATTTTCTTCGGTGGTATAACTACGGGTCAGTTGACCTTTAGTAAGCAACCTGCGCTCATGCTTCAGCAAACAATTCCAATTAAGCTCAGTGAGCTCCACCCACACAAAGAAGAAGTGAAAGTAGAGAGGAGACTTGGAAAGAAAACATCAGTAGGGAAGGAAGGGGAGTAAGAGTGGAGAAAGGGGGATGGGATGTCTAAAGTTCATGATACGTTCATATGTATGAAATTGTCAGGGACAAAAAAGTAGAAAAAGCTTACAATGTTATTGGGCATTATCTTATATATATCAGATGGCATTTTAGATATTGAACATATATCTATTGATGAGAGAAACAGTTTCCATATACTTAAGTCTAGCTGATAAAGCAGAACTAGAATTTGCCAACTTCTCTGGAATACATTGTGTCATTCTGGATCAACTATTGAATGACTCTGTGAAAGGAACAGTTAGTGAGACACTTTTATGGACCGGCAATGGCTGCCCTCCAAGTACTCAGCAGGAATCAAAAGTGATTAGAGTAAATCTGAACAGCAACCAAGGAGCCTTCTAGAAAGAAAGGAAGGGATGGAGACTTCTCTATCTTTACTGTAGTCTCAGGACAACAATGGCCCAAAGAACTGTAGGAGAGCGAGAGGTTAAGGCTCCTGCTTCAGGTTCCTCATGAGGGTCTAGTGTAGAAGGTGCAGCTGTTGAGAAGGAAGGAAGCCCCTCCTTCCTCATCAGCCATGATAGTCTAATGTGCTCTGCATGGGATCTACTCCAGCAAGGAGACCTTTGCACAGAGGCTGTTAATACCTGGACAACACAGAGATTCTACATGGCAGGACTAGAGAATTCTATACCACAGTGCTAGTGAATTAGTTATGGCGTCCTCACAGGCTATTTGCCATTGGTCTCAGGGCAAGACACATATAGCTGAAGAGGAAGGTGGGACTTCCTGTCGGCCACAGTTGTGTACAGACAATCCTTTACTCACTAGGCCTTCAGCGTTGGCTCAAATAGGGCCCTCTGGTGGACTAACTTAGTTCCCTGGGAGGCTGGAAGGAGAGCCTTAGATCCCCTGGGGCTGGAGTTATAGGTGACTGTGAGCTTCCTAATATGTATGCTGGGAATGAAACTCAAGTCCTCTGTAAGACAACTCTCTTAACTAAGGAGCCATTTCTCCAACCTAATCATGATGGCTTTTCACACACATGTACACTTCAATCATTGTAACTCCTTTCCCCTGTGCGGGTACCTTGTCCTTGTATTTATGTTTTAAGTCTAGAGTCTATCTATCAAAAGAAATATAATCTCTGTCTGCACCATCTGGGTTGGGCTTAAAACAATGCCCTCCAGCTTCATTTCTTCCCCTGAAAATCACAGTACTTCATATTTCTTTAAGGCTAAAGGGTGCTCTGTTATGAACACATATCACATTTTTAAAAACTGTTTTTCCATTGATGGGAACCTGGCTGATTCCATAACTTGGCTACCATGAAGCTTGGAGGGCAAGCCAAACTCCTTCAGCCCTGGAGCAGACATCCCCTTAAAAAACAAAAACCAAACCAAAACAACCCAAAACTTCAGTGTGGGTTCAGCTCACTGAAGACTGGACCTTGTTCTTCTTGGAGTGGAAAGTCCCGAGAGTAGTATCAAAACCCTTCTAGGCTTGATGTGCTTCACTGGAGACTGGCTCACACAGCTTGTAAGTCACTCACCTTTTTCTAGAATCCAGGTATCCCCAGATCCTCTTTCTCTGGACTATCACTATGGCTAGGAAGATTAAAGCAATGGTGCAGGCTGGGATGAAAACATGAAGTGGCCATGTTCTGGGGACTTTGGGTTCCATCCAACCTGGGTGAATGAGAGAACCAGAATCTCATTACAACGTGGCTCTGAGACAGACTGAGGTGGCTTCCTGAGTGGTTTCTACTACATGGCAATGAGGTTAAGCCTTCATTCCAGATCTCTGCCATGCAAAGGCTCTTTTCCTTTCATCTCCACCCAATGAAGCAGCCTCTCCTTTGATCTCCACATTCACCCATGAAAGAAGAAAGGTTGAGAGCTGTCCCCAAAGTTAGGCAGCTGGTGATTCAGCTGCAATACGGTCCAGACTGTGTGTGCCTTTTGCGGCTTTGTTGTTCCATCCACCCACCTATTCGTCATCTTTCTTTTTCCTTTCCCCCACCCCATCTCTGTCACTATCTCTACCTTCATCACCTTTTTCTTCACCACCTGAATTTTCTCATTCAAGTAGAAAACTCCCTCAGCTTGAAATGTATTTTTCTCTCTCACTGATAGGAATGCAAGAGCCTAGACTCTGCACTGATAGTTATTCAATTTTAAACACCATCAAGATCCTTTGGAAAAAGCAGAATATCCTCAACAGGGGCAACATGTTAAATCCAGCCATTCAGGTACAAGTTACCCCTTATCTTGTCTAGACTAACCAAGGTGCTGCCACTGGCACATCCATTTAGTGAAGGGGCGATGACAAGAGTAATTTAGAGGCTGGGGAACACCTTTTCAGAGCACTGGTACCTTCGGACTAGACAGATGGAGAGAGGAGAGGGCTACAAGAGCTATTCAAAACATGGCAAATAATAGGCATACAAGTTACCCGACGCCTATTTCTGAGACTGGAACTTTGCCTCGTGGAGTAATGGATATAAACTAAACCTAACTGCTATATCAGAAAAATCATACAAAACTATTCAGGACGTAGGGTTTGATCTGCTGGCTGCTCTGTTCCTGACCTTCCCTCTACAGTATATAGAACCATGGAATAATCTGGCTAAGAAAGGATTAGATGCCATATAATCCTGAGTCACTTTAGAGGCAAGGAAGCCTCAGGGATGCTAATCTGTCCATGGTCATTGTTTCCAAGGAAGTAACATAGCCAGGGTTTTAGATCTAGATCTTCCTGACCAAAAGCTCAAGCTCCATAGGTATCATCTTTATCCAAGAGCATGTGAACACTAGAACCAAAAAAGATAAGGGTTTGTTTGGTAGACGTAGGAAGAGGTGCTGAATTGGCTCTTGATTGTGTCAATAAAGAATGTGGAAGCCACATGCTGGGTGAAGCGTAAAGGTGGGACTTCCATGTCCAAGGAGAAGGAGGAGGAGACATGAGGAAAGAGAAAGGAGTTTGCGGCCATGCTTGGGAATGAGGAGATTCTGCGCCCAGCAATTGCGCTATCTGACAAATTCTAAATTAATAAAGCTATCTAAGTGTTTTTCTTCCTCAGAGCAAAGGTGGGCAGAGATAGAGAGAGGCAGGGGCAGTAGCTTGCTGGGAGGGGTTGGGAGCTTAATCGCAGCTCCTGTGGGAAAGGCACCAGCTAGCCATTGGTGGAGCTAAGCTGGGAGGAATAGGCTTTCCTAGGAGTGGGGACAGTGCAGCCAATCTGGCAAGTAGATAGCATATTTTTAAAATTACATGCAACAGGTAGAGGTACGTTGCAAAACTGCTTATTTCTACTAAATGCATGTTGCAGGTAGTGGTGTGAGCCAGGCTCCTGCCTCAGCATCTTTGGGAACCCTTGTTCTGTCCAGGTATGCTCATGGATCCACCCATGTGTGGAGTTTCTGCTCATCTTTGAAGGCTTTAGTTTTCTTAGACTGTATTTGGAGGCCAGAGTTGGTTCCTAAGCCTCCACTAAGTCTGGTATGAAGCCCAGCATCACTGCATGAGAGGCCTAAGTCCAGGTTCCTAGACTGAACTGACTATCTAGTCTATGTCACTGATCAGTGGTTATCTTGTAGCAACCTGCTGGTTATTAATCTTACCTGCTCCCTCCTTCAGTTATTAGCTAGACATATAGCTCTCAGGGGCTGCTTTTCTAGATCTCTGAGCCAGCACTTAGATGGAACCTGTAGTATAAACTAAATTCAGGCCAAGAATGGGTTCTGCAGATCTTGACTTAGAACATCAAAGTTCTCTTTTACCACTCTTTCCTCTCTGAAGGCAAGGAAATAGATTTGGTGATGACCCTGATTTGATAACTTAACGGGGACAATATCCTGGAGAATGGCAGAGTAACACATGGAAATAACCTGGGTCACTGAATGACTTATGGAAGGCAGTAATTTAGCTAAGTATGTAAAGGGAAATACACTGTTGTGTTGAGTCATTACATGTTTGAGAATCTTCATTATGGCAGCATGGCCTACATATTCTTCTCTATTATTTTAAGATAACTGCATTCTCTTAAAAATGATAAGACACATGATGCGAAAAAACGTCCATCCTATTCTTACCACAGCCCTATGCACTCAGAAAGAAGCCAGGAATCTTGCTGGAGGTGACAAAGTCCC
>NW_022196904.1:160755486-160771764 GCF_008632895.1 Mastomys coucha | reverse complement strand
CCCCCGCCACTCTTTAGTATATTTCATTTACTTACATAGTAACTTTTTAAACATATGTATCATCATTTACTGTCACTGTATACATGAAAGACTGAGTTCTCAGAAGGCTCTGTAGGATGTTCAAGTTCTAAAGCCAAGAGGCGGCAGAGATGGCATTTGAAGTTCAAGTCTGGTTTCAGAGTCCACTTTCTTTTCTTGCTCCTCACCTCAGAGGTCCCAAGAGGGCTTCACTTTTCTGCCAGCTCAGGCATTTTACAGTTAATCCCATGATCTAGCCAAGTTATATATGCCAGTGAAAATGTAGCCACTGGCTGAGGACAGCCCTGCTTCTGAAGGAAAATGACCTGATGACTGCCTACCTGCTGACCAAAATTTAGTACATCAGCCTCTCTGTTCTAGAGTGTCAGGCATCCTCTGCCTACCTTCTGTTCTAGAGTGTCAGACATCTTCCACCTTTTGCTCTAGAGTGTCAGGTGTCCTCTGCCTTCCTTCTGTTCTAGAGTGGCAGACCTCCTCGCACTTCTGGACTCTCATATCTGCATTTGTTTCATTCATTGATTTCTGAGGTGGTTCACAGCAGTCATCAGTCAGCAGTGGGTGAGTAACCCAGTTGGTAAGAATGAGTAGAATCAGGTAGATAATGCTTTTAAGAACTAGAAGCAAGGACCATTTGGGAGGATGCGACTGTTTATCCTGCTGCTATTGTTTTGGGTCACAAGTCCGGGTGTCACATCTGATCTGAGATGAGGGAGCTGAGTTCTTTAGGGTTGATTATGCTTCTAACCCATCATGGCAGCACGTGCCATGGCCCAAACACTGGGCTTTCACTACAATCTAGATACAAAGAAGACTCACGTGAACTATGAAAACACACTGGAGGCTACTTGTCTTGGCTGCCAGCTGAAGGGAGGCAAAAGCGCCTGTCTGAGTAGGAGTGCAGCCATCTTTCAGATCCCAATCCCAAAGTCTAACAGACAGGTTTGAGAGTTTGAAGTCCGAGAAACAGGTCTAGCAGGATATTGCTGCTTCTGGATACCAGTGTTTGTAGAAATAGCAAGGTCTCTATACATCAGCCCAGAGCAGGCTTTGATTCTCTGATCTGAACTCAGATTAAAAAAAGGCATTTGAGGCTTTAAAAAAATAGTTCTGACTTCCGCTTAAGCTATAGACTTTCCAGATGTCTTGAAACCTTCCCATCTGTTTGTTGAGGAAACAGAAGACAAAGGGAGTCTTTAAACCAGACTTTGGGGTCCTAGAAACGCACTGTGACGTACCTGTCTAAATGACTAGACCCTGTAGCCACGGGATGGCCCTCCCATCTAAGAGATGTAGCAGCTACTGCTAGTCTAATTAATAACGATAATGATGTTAACTCTGGGTCAAGATCTTATGCTCACAGCACCCCATGACACAGTTGAGGCCCCCCTTTAAGGAACACCACAACATTGTCTGACTAATGCCTGTGAGACCCAGTTCCATGGCCCGACTCCTGGCCCACACTTGAGTCCAGTTTTAAAACCCCACCATTGTCAGTCTTGCTGCCCTCTTGCCTGGTGACAACCCACAAGTGCTCATCCATGACGGTCAGGAGATGAAAGATGAAAACAGGCATGTGGGAGCTGCAGTGGTTACTCTAACTGAAAGGATCTGAGTCCAAATCAGGTGCCTCAACCCAGAGAACAGAATAGATCTGACTGAGGCTCTCAGATGGGGAAGGTCCCACCACCATATACACCAACTATACTTTTATTAGCAGACATGTCCATGGTATGATCCATAGAGAAAGAGGGCTTCTCTGAGTTGGGGAAAAGGACACTGGAAAATCTTGGCCCTCCTAGGGTCTATTTGGCTTCCTCCATGAATTGCAGTTCTCCTGCCTGACCACTGACCTGACTACCAGACAAATGGCCGTAAGACCAATGGGTCTATTGATATTTTGATGATGTACCCTGACCTGGTACTGGCTGAGAATCCATGGAAGAAATGGGCAGCTCAAACACGCAGGTTGATGGAGGGTCTCAGAAACAACTGGCAGGATTCTGGCAACTGACCTTCACCAGGCTTCTGAGCTGCTCAGACCAGTGTATGTTATACCTAGACTGGACAGCCTCGTGTGGGATGCCTCAGCCAGATGCCAGATTTGTGCTCAAGAAAATCCAAAACAGAGAGCCCTTTCCCAGGAAGGGGTCCAAATAAGAGGCCAACACATCACAAAGCAGCCAAACTGACTTCACCAAGATTTAGCCTGCCAGAGGAGGATCAAAATAACAACAACCCAGTACTTGCTAGTTTTTCCAGGGTGGATACTGCTCAGATAGTAGCTTTAAAAGCTCCTCCAGGTCCTATTGGCCTCCATGTTCCCTGATTTGGCCTCCTCCTATCAGTGGGGTCTGACAATAACCTAGCTTATAGCCAAAACCTATTAAGCAATAGCCAAAGCTTTAGGCATTGACTGAAAACTTCACTGTGCATATAGGCCTCAGAGTTGTGGCCACATCAAAAGAATAAACAGGACATAAAAAGAAACCCTAACAAAACTCTCTTAAGAGTCCAGTGAAGGGTGGATAGGAAGGTGGCCAGGCCTCCTTCCTTCGCTTTGCTTTGGACCTGGTACACCTCATGTGGGCAGGGACTTACTCCCTAGGAGGTCACATTTTGGAAGACATCCTCCACTGTGTCCCAGGCTCAGAGATGAGCAGATGGCAGAACCCTCTGACTACTCCTCTCTCCAGTCACTATAGACCCTCAGTTTTGGACAATCTGTAAGACCCAGCCAACCTCCAAGACCACCACTTGTTTGAGTCCAGTTATACAGAATCAAGTGGCTACCCTAAAGGGCACTGAAAACGACTTGGCTGGGACCCTATGCAGCGATTCTTTCTACTCTATGGCTGGGAAGGTGACAGGCATTGCATTATGGACTCACTACACTCAGGTCAAGAAAGCAGAAGCCTCAGACGCTGCTGCCAAATGGACTGTCTCCTGGACTATGAGCCATTAAAATGAAGGTTTCATGGGGCCCCAGGAAACAAAGAAAGTTTCCATTGTAAAAATTAGGGCTGTGAAACTGAGGCTTCCTGAGATTCTTCTCTAAAAAGGATTCTGCCCTTTGGGAAACAGGAAAAGCCCAAGGAATTGGACTCTATGCCACAGGAAGGGCCCCTGGGGATACAGTTAATTATTCCCATCATTCCCAGACAGACATTGGCCAGGATTGCTGGTTATGTTTAGACACCCCAGCCCCTGTACAACATGGGGATAGGAACTAACTAGACTGTCAGTCTACTGACTGACAAAATTAATTGTGACTAGAAACAACACAAATTAATATTAGAGGGCTTACAAGGGCTTGAAACTTGCCTTATATCCAAAACCTTTAACATAATTTTTCCCTTACTCTGATGCCTGCTATTCTGCCTTATCGGCTAATTCATCTGGATAACAGCAATATCACCAAACCCCTGACTATTTGGTGGGCATGTATCAATCAATGGTTTGGTTAAATAGGTCTCTCCTGATGGTTTCAAAACTAATTAGACAGGTTGATCAGGACCTAGAGGTATTAAAAGTTTCCATTTCTGAATTAAAACTGTAGTTAGATTCCCCGGCAGGAACCATCCTACAAAACTGGAGAGGCTTAGACTTTTCATGAGATAAAGAAAACTATGTCTAGTCTTGGGAAGAGCCTGTTATTTCTATGCTAATTGACCAGGAATAATTAGAGAAAATCTTACTGTGATTGGAGAAAACATAAGAAAGAAAGAAAAAAAGGAAGGAAGGAAGGAAGGAAGGAAGGAAGGAAGAAAGAAAGAAAGAAAGAAAGAAGAGAAAGAAAAAGGAAAAGAGACGAAGCCCTAAGTCAGATAATTGATGCCAGTCTCTGTTCTTTTGGTCCCCTTGGCTCACTATCTGCTCTTAGTACTCACAAGACATGTCATTCTTCTGATTGGATCAACCATGAGACCTTGTACCTTGAACTAAAATAGGATGAGCCTATGATTTTATTCTCTAAGACCAGTGGGGAATGTAACAGAGTCCCAGTCATTAGTAGGCCCCCAGACCTTAGCACATGGTAGAAGTGCCATTCAGGCCATAAAACTCAGCACATAAAGAGCCCCACTTGCCAAAATGAAAACAAAGACCTGGTCCATCAAAATTCATAGTTCTAGGAAAGTCTCTAAATGTACTAACCTTTTTGTGTGTGTGTGGGGGGGGGTCTTCTGTATTTCTGCTTCTGGTAATTGTTCTTGTTGACTGAAGAAGGTCAACCCAGAAAATGATTTTTGTTCTTAAAAACTCATTGTGAAAAAGGCTTGGGGCTACACTGTGATCTCAGACACCCAGTATAGTGGACAGGTGGCTAATAAAGACCTTCTTTTGGCTTAAACCCATGCTGATCAATCTTCTTTGTGGATTCCATACATTTGGATCAAGTTCATGATGAGGAAGGGACACACACACACACACACACACACACACACACACCAGCCAACGGGAGACACCAATAGGACACCGGGGGACCTGAGGTATGGTTGTGGTATGTCATTCACATACTTGCCTCCTTGAAGCTGCTCAGGTGTAACCCCCAAGAGGTGTTACCTCACAGCTGTCTTCTCCTGGTAGCCTCTCCAACAGTGGTAACACTTCCTCAACAGTAGAGATCTTTGTCCCATTCTATCTTGGTAGTTCTTCTATATTCTATCTCAACTTCATGAAGAAGAATCTTTTATTACACCTTTCTGAATGGTTCATATGAGCATACGATCTTTTTTCTTGTAGAGGACTTTTAATCCAGCATCATGGCTGCTTTAGCAAGGGATTGCATCCAAAAACCTTCTAGGTATGTGATCTGGCTGGAATTATGCACCTTTAATCTCTATAGTTGGAATACAGACACACTCTTAGCACACACCTTTAATCCCAAACCATGAAGATTTGGTTAGTTTGTAGAAGGAAGCAGTCATGTTTGAAAATGAGGGGCTGACAAAGTGACAAATCAGAGAAAGACTTGACAGAACAAGTCAGAGATAGGATATGCCCAACTCTCATGAGAACAGACAGGAAAGGGAGGTAGCTTAAGAGAGAACAGTACAAGGAGAGAGACAGAGAGAGAGAGAGAGAGAGAGAGAGAGAGAGAGAGAGAGAGAGAGAGAGAGAGAGAGAGAGAGAGAGAGAGGAGGTTGCTAGGACAGTTTTACAGAGATAGGTTTCAGATGAAGACAATGAGCCAGAGAATGAGAAGGAACCAGAAGATTAAAACATATTGCCAGTTAGTTTGAGGCCAAGTGAGCAATTCAGTCAGGAGCCAAGAGAATTCAGATTGAACCAGTGAGCTTGAAGAGGAATTTTGATCCAGAAGAGCTGAATTGAACTAGTCAGCCAGAACTAGAAAGGGTGAGCTTATTCAGTAGCAAGCTTCTGAATGACAATTATCTCTTGTGAATAAAAATTACATTTAGGGTTTTTCTGCCTGAACATTAATTAATAGAACTAGGAAATGGGGGCCACACTTACTCAGAAGGTCAATGGTGGCTGAAGTAAGTTCCTTCGTGTGAGCATTCCAGAACACGCAGCTGTAGTTTCTGTGAGGCCAAGGCTTGAGGCGCAGAACACTGGTGACCTGGTAGAGGCCTTCAGGGGTCCTGATGTGGCTGGTGTTGGCAGGAACACTGACATTTTGCCAGGACACTTCTGCTAGGGGGTAACCTCTAGCCTGGCAGGTGAACTCTACCTCCTCTGTCCCTGGAATCTCTAGGATCCCAGTGTCTATCCTCATATAAGAAGCTGGACAACAGAATAAAAAGAAGTATTATCTGGACTGTTGTACAATTCTACTTAACGGAAGAAGAAACATAACGATCGCTATTGATCTCAGGTGATATATTTTTCTAAACTCAGAAATATTTTCTATGTCCCAGGTTCATTAGTTTGTATAGCTTGAATAGTTTTTATTTGTACAATACAACAAAGATGCCTTTTTAATATCCCTAATTTTTGTTGGGGTTGACTGAAGACAGGTAGGTTGACAGTAGTGTCCAACATCAGAAGAATAAAGACCAATAGACCCAATGTTTGAAATAGGGAGGCTGCAAACTTACATTCTAGCACTGGGCTAGGATGCCATACTCGTTGGCCTCTTATATTCTAAACCACCTCACAACTGAAGGGTGGAGAGAGCTGAGGGACTGGATATATGGATAGAGCTGAGGAAACGGATACATGGATAGAGCTATTACTCCAGTAGACCACTTTTCAGACATCATGAGTAAAGGTTCACTCAAAAGTTCCTCCTTTCCATCTATTATCTTTGTGATTAGGAGGTGGGAAATAAAGACCTATGTAAGAGCTGTAAATAAGAGCTGGGCGTGTTTCTTCTCAGGACAGACCTTCTGTGCAGAACACGCTGAATGACATATTCACGTGTGATTTCCTACTTTCTAGAACATGGAAATCTAAAACTAAAGGGAGATATTTAGAGAGTCAGGAAGGCACAAAGACTGTCCAACAATCTTAGACCATGCCTAAAAATTAACAAATGTCGTTACACATGTATACAGCTGGAAGTGTTGACAGTAAGCTATGGGATTTTATTGATGGGAAGGGGAGCAAGTCCTGGCTTTCAGAAAGTGGGAAATATTTCCTTAACTATTTAGTACAGTCATCTAAGTAAAGGCAAACTTGAAGTAAAAAACACAGTTGCTGAGATGGTTAATCTTGTCAATTTGATTGGATGAGATCGGTTATCTAATGGGTGGGAAGTCTGCCTTGAACACAAGCAGCACCATCCCACAGGCTGGGAACTCAAACAAACTAAGGAGAAAACAAGCCGTGATGGGAATTCTGTTTTGCTTTACCCTCCTGACCATGATGGACTGAAACCTCTGAAACAGTGAGCTAAAAATAAATCCTCCCTCCCTGAGTTATTTATGTCAGGTGCAGTGTCACAGTGGTGGAAGGCAATTGTAACAGGTATGATGAGACAGTTTCTTAAATTGCTGGAATATATGCAGACATAACACTCTTTGGGAAGACTATTTCCTATTAAAGTAATAGCAACTTTTTTTAATTTAGATTTTATTTTTGAGACAGACTCAATGTAGCCCAGGCTAGTCTTGACCTTATTATGTATTCTAAGATGAACTTAAATTTGCTGCCCTCTGGTCTCTGCATCCTGAGTGCTGCATTATAGGATTATAGGCCTGCACCACCATACCCAGGTGGATAACAGCTATATAAAAACCCTTAAATACATAGGATTTACTGAAAAAAATTTTTTTGAGACAGTGTTTCTCTGTATAGCCCTGGCTGTCCTGGAACTCACTCTGTAGACCAGGCTGGCCTTGAATTCAGAAATCCACCTGCCTCTGCCTCCCAAGTGCTGGGATTAAAAGCGTGTACCACCACCGCCTGGCAGATTTACTGAATCTTAACTGTAAGTTTTATGGCATGTCCTTTTTACCTAATGTAGAACAGAAAGGAAGAAGGAATGCTCAGACTCTTTCCCATGTGTCTGACCTCTCTGTCTTCCTCTGTTCTGTCTCCATGTAGTAACTTGTTAATTTGACTAGTTATATACAGAGACACAGAGAATCAGGGTTTCTCCAGATATTAATTCCAGGGTGCTGTACATGTTAGGCAAGTACTCTTCTGCTGGGCTATATCCCCAGCCCAGGAAGGCGTTCTTATCTTTTATAAATAGATTTAGGGTCCATGATGGTTAACTTTGTCAATTTGATGCAATCTATAATCATCTGGGGGAAGCACCTTAATGAGGGATTGTCCACATTGAGTTGGTCAGTGGGCATCTCTACGGGGTATTGTCTTAATTAAGTTGATATGAGAAGACCCAGCCCACTATGGGTGCTGCAGTTTCCTAGGCAGGTGGTCCTGAACTACATAAAAGCAGAGAACCAAGCTGAACACAAGCAAGCGAATGTGCACGCATTCATTTCTCTCTGCTCTTGACTCTGGATGTGATTTGAGTAAGCTACCTTGAGTTTCTGCCTTGATTTCCCCTCAAAAAAGAATACAAGGTGAGACTGTAAGACAAATAGTCTCTTCAACAATAAGTTGCATTTTCTCAAGGTATTTTATCAGAGCCACAGAAATGAATCTAGGACAGAGTCTGAACTGAAAATCTGTGCTTCTAGATTAAGAGTAGAGAGCAGGGGAGAAGTTTTCTGTTCTTATTCATGCTCTCCAACATAAGTCATTCAGAGATGCTCTAAACAGGGAGAGGAGGGGGAAATCATATGGCCAGACCACTATTCACCTGACATATGATATTCACTTCACATATGGCTGTGAGTTCTTGTATGTTGCTCATGTTTTCAAAAACTTTGAGAGGAGGAAGGGTTAAGTGGCCATAAAATCTGGCCCTAGCCTAGTAACCCGACCATTATCTTATATAAAGCATACAAGGACTCTATGAGGTTGATAAAATTTGAACTTTTAGCTTGTAAACAGGGAAACAGTAGAATCCTTGAGATGGCGGATAGATGGGAACTTCTGCATTTTATCATTTGTATTGGGAACACCACAAACGGGAAGAGTGTGTTCTCTTCATGGATCTAGTAATCCCCAGAATTCATAGAGACTTGGGTTCTGACACAGTCTACTGAATGATTTGGTCTAGCCTTCCCCATCCCTTGGAACCAAGATTTGGGCTGTCTCTGACAATCAAACAGAATCTGAAGCAAAAATTTCAAGTACCCACTTTACCTCTAGATTAGCCACACTTATTTTCTCTTGGTTCAGCATCTTCTTAGAAATATTTCATTACATCATGCAGTATCTTATGTCTACTCTTGGGACTTTGGGGGGTAGATGTCAGAAGGGGGATGGCCAGGAGTCAGGTGATTGGCTGAGCCTTTGCCAGCCAATGGGGTATAAATGAAGGGACACATCAGAAAGGGTAGATAGTTAGCTAAAGGAACCATCATGGTTTCAGGAAGAGATGGAAACCTAACCCTACACAATTACATGATCAGAAATGCCTTCACAGCCTTTTCTTCACTGGGAAGGAGATGGAGAGATATTATTCCCAACAATGCATAAATAATGAGGAAGTTGGACTGGGGTAATATTCTTGAGAAAAGATGAGCAAATTTTAGAGTTTCAGAGATGAAGTAGTTTTAAAAGTTCAAGATTTCTTTGAAGGTCTGGTAGAATTCTACACTAAAGCCATCTGGCCCTGGGCTTTCTTTCTTTTTTTTTTTTGGTTGGTTTTTAACGACTTCTATTTCCTTAGGAGATATGGGCCTGTTTAGATAGTTCACTTGCTCTTTATTTAACTTTGGTATGTGGTATTTGTCTAGAAAATAATCTATTTCATCTAGATTTCCCAGTTTAGTTGAGTATAGGTTTTTGTAGTGGAATCTAACGACTTTTTTAATTTCCTCAGTTTCTGTTGTTATATCTCACTTTTCATTTCTGATTTTGTTAATTTGCATGCTGTCTCTGGGACCTTTAATTAGTTTGGCTAGGGGTTTATCTATTTTGTTGATTCCCTCAGAGGACCAGCTTTTGGTTTTGTAGATTCTTTGTATAATTCTCTTTGTTTCTATTTGGTTGATTTCCCCCTGAGTTTAACTATTTCCTGCCTTCTCCTCTTGGGTGTGTTTGCTTCTTTTTCTTCTGGAGTTCTCAGGAGTGCTGTTCAGTTGTTAGTGTAGGATCTCTCCAATTTCTTCACCAGGACACTCAGTGCTATGAATTTTCCTCTTAGCACTGCTTTCATTGTGTCCCATAAGTTTGGGTATGCTGTGTCATCATTTTCATTGAATTCCAGGAGTCTTTTTATTTCTGTCTTTATTTCTTTCCTGACCAAGTTATCATTGAATAGAGAGCTGTTCAGTTTCCATGGATGCCTCAATCCCACTTGGGAAAGAGAAGAAAGCAATCATGGGGGGGGCAGTGATTGGGTGGGAAAAGTGACAGGGAGGGGAAGAAAGGAACATGATCTGGTATTGGGGCAAGGAGGAACAGGAATGAAGCCCTGAGGGCCAGCAGAAAGAATGGAAACAGGCAACCTCTAGAGGGTAGGGCTTCAAGGAAGGAATGTTCATCTTTCCAATTTATGTTTAATATATTGAAGCCATATATTCAGATGTGTATGCATTTAGACATTTAGAATTGTCATATCTCCCTAGAGTATAGATTTTTTTTTTTTTGAGACAGGGTTGCTCTGTGTAGCCCTGGCTGTCCTGGAACTCACTCTGTAGACCAGGCTGGCCTCGAACTCAGAAATCCACCTGCTTCTGCCTCCCAAGTGCTGGGATTAAAGGCGTGGGCCACCATCGTCCGGCTGTGGATTCTTATTAGTATGAAATGTGCCTTTTTAAGGATCCTGCCATTTTCCTATGGCATATAATAGTTGTACAAAGCATAGGTATATTGCCATTTTCATACGCACACTGACTCCTCCATTACCCTCAGCCCCCTCCTCCCTCCCCCTCCTCCCTTTACTTTAATGGCATCCCTTTCCCTTTACAGTGCACACATGAGACCCAACATATTATACATTTCTTCCCAAGTCTTCATTGTGTCTCTTTACACAGTGATTTCCAGTTCTATCCATTTTCCTATAAAGGACATGGTTATTTTCTTCATTATGGCTGAATTCTCCATTAAACACACACATCACATTTTTCTTTATGCATTCATCTGTTGTGGGCGACTAGACTGTGACTTGCCTAAGAGGAATAGTCCTACAATAAATGTGGCGTGTGTTTTTATGGTAGGCTGAAGTAGAGTCCTTTGAATTTATACTTAGGAGTACTATAGCTCAATTAAATGATAGTACTATTTTCAGTTTTTTTGAGGAACCTCTATTCTGATTTCCACTGTGGCTAGACCACAGTGAAATCTAAAGTAGACCAAATGAAAACACGGCCTTTAATCTTTAGCAGCATCTGTTTTTCTTATACTAGCAATCTGCTGGCTACCTAACTTGTAGTTAAATGCAGCTATAAATGGAAGCTTCTCTTCCCCAAGAAGCCATCTTTGCCATAAACACCAAGTAATTATACTTCCATCGGGAAGCTCATTCTATGCCATCAGCTTCTTCCTTCAGACACTTGCGTGGCTTAGTAAAATAACGTAATAAGCACAGTGGCTAAGAATCTGAAAGGTGTTAGCCAAGGGCTGGCCACATGATCTTTCAGACTCTCAGCTTTCTTGTTAATTAAAGGGCTTATCTCTCCACCTCGGCTCTGACCACGTCTCTAGCAGCAGAATCGTTTTGTTCCTGGCACCAGCTCTCACTGAACTGTCTGTCAAGTGACATTTTCAGGGGCTCCACTGCCCCCCGCCCCTTTACCCCTTCCCTAGTACTACTGCCAATGTGACTTACTGAGTTTCCAGTCTCTAACACTAAAAGATTGATTACTTTCAACTTTAAGTTTCTATATCCTTCATGGTTTCTGTTTCCCTGGTGTGTGTATGTATGTATGTATGTATGTATGTATGTATGTATGTTTGTATGTGGGGGAGGATGTTTCTCTGTGCATGTGTGTGTAGGTGGGCACGCCCATGTGAAGATCAGAAGATGGTTTTCCATACTGTTCTCCACAGTACCCCCTTGAGACAGCCTCTAAGTTCGCTGTTTTGGCTAGGTTGACTGGCCAGGGAACTCTCAGGTTCTGCCTGTCACTGCCCTGAGACCCTGAGGATACAAGCGAGCATTGTTTTAATGCAGGCGCTGTGTGACTTGGAACTCAGATCCTTCCTCCTGCACAGCAAAGGCTCTTAGCAAACTCTGCAGCCCCCACATCACTTCCAAGATAAGGACAAACTTTTCCCTCCGTAATTGTTGTCTTAACCATCATAGTGGCTCAAGATAAAGTGAAAATGTGAAATGAATTTCTTCTTATATGCTTTTGTCTTAACAGGATCCAGGTGGATTTCCAATAGTCACTGTACTGGCTGGGTTTGTGTGTCAACTTGACCCAAGCTAGAGTCATTACGGACAAAGGAGCATTCAGTTGAGGAAATGCCTCCATGAGATCCAGTGTTTTCTCAATTACTGATCACTGGGGGAGGGCCCAGCCCATGGTGGGTGGTGCCATCCCTGGGTTGGTACTCTGGGTTCTATAAGAACAAGCCACGGGGAGCAGAGCCATAAGTAGCACCCTCTATGGCCTCCTGTCTCCAGGTTCCTGCCTTGCTTGAGTTCGTGTCCTGACAGCCTCCAATGATGGACTAATGATCTGGAAGTGTAAGCTGAATAAACCCTTTCTTACCTGGCTTGCTTTTTGGTCCTGGTGTTCCATCAAAGCAATAGAAACCCTGACTAAGATAATCACTGAAATAAATCTTGGAGGATTGCTTTCAATCTGTCATTAAACAGCTTATGGAGTAATAATATAAGACCAGACTGTAATTCCAAACTCTTTCCCCTCTTGGAAAGTCAGGACAGTGTGCTCTTGACTCCAGGGAGCCGTATTCCCCTTTCCCAGGGGAACGGAGCTGACCGCACAGATGTGGCTCCGTTGGTAAGTTATTTCAGCCAGTGCTTTCCCCGAGTACAGCAGAGGAAGAGGCCTGGTGTCTGCTCATTTTCCTGGCTTCCTCTAGCTCCATTGTAGGTTTTAACCCCCCTTTACCTTTACTTATACGATATACTAGGTATTTTGGTTTTTTTTTTTTTCAAACAAGCGAACAAACAAACAAACAAAAACCCCGCTTCCATTCAGGTGCTTTTTGCCCCTTTGAAGGAGCTGCCTCTTTAGACGCGGTCTCCGGCTTTTGCCTGAGCTACCCGTGCTGTTGTGTAAGCTATCAGAGTCCTCTGTCAAAGATGACTCGCGGACACTCACCTTTGACTTTCAGTGTCAGGTACTTGTAGTCCCAGGCGGCTCTGCAGATGACCAGGCAACGGTACTGCCCCGAGTCTATCACTTGGACACTGGGGATGTGGAACAAAGCCTTTCCCAGGGGCAGCTGCTCCTCCAGCAGGATAGCTCTTTCACTTTGCGAAGAAGTCTCGTTTTCTACCTTCTGCAAACTGGCTCTTATCCCTTCCAGTTCAGTGCATTCTCTGCGGTCAAAATCACACTCCAGGCTCACACTGCTGCCGAAGTCTACTGTGTACACTTCTTTAGGGGCCGTCACCGTGAATAATGCTGCAAGGGAGACACAGCTGGCTGTTCTCTACTTTTAGGTCACATTTCGGTTCTTCCGGAATGAGAGTTGTGTTCCCTCCTCCCGCATCTTTTTAGGAGACCCTTGCTATTGTCCCCTCTGAGCTCCTCTCTTTCCTTCCCTCATCCCATATAGAAACATTGGAGTTCTTGCCTCAGGACCTGGAGGTGGTTTTCTCATCTGAACATTCCCACCCACACTCCTGTTTCTCCTGAACACCCCAGCAGGAGCTTTTGAAGGACAGGCCTGCTTGCCCCCCAAAACATCTCCCCCTAGCTCCTCAGTCAATCTAGAGCATTCCCTCTTTTGAGACCAAAGCCTTTCCCTAGGCTGCCCTACCTATGAGCTCTGCCTTATTTATTATCATTATATTCCTATCACCAAGGCTGATTTTCTTTAGTTCGTATGAAATCAATTTTTACCCCTCTTTGCCAAATATCGCCACCTCTAAGCACTGATAGTAACAACACCTCGTATCTCTCACAGAGCTCGTAGATACACTAGTACCTCCTTTTGTCCCCCTAGAAGCCAGGGAGACAGGCAGCATTGCTACCCCCTTTAAAATGAAATGAGGCACAGAATGGTTAAATTACTTGCCTAAGAGTGCAAGCTAAGACTGGTCCTGGATTTCTCAAGGCTCCACATGCTGTTAATCACCAAGGCAGAGGAACCCAATGAAGATGTTCACTCTTTTGGATCAAGAAGGTCAAAGGGGAAAAAAGGGTACTATTTTAACTACTACAGGCCAAGTTCCATGCAAGGTGCTTTGTAACTATATTACTTAATACTATGACCTGAAACATGTATGGTCATTAAGATTTTATAATTTTTTTCAAAGACATTGTCTCCAAGAATACACTTAGTATGGTCATAATTTAGGGCCCTTTGGTGTTTGACTTGAAAAGCTGTAGGCTCTACTCACAGTACTTTCCAAAATATGAGATGAATCTCACCAGAGATATGCAAGGTAATTTCATGTGGTGCAAAGCCAAAGCCTAAAGGAAATTGAATTATTTGGAGAGAAATTTATTCTCCTCTCAATTTGATTCCAACCCTTCAACGACATGCTTTCTAATTGTACTCTATTCTTTTGGAATGAATACTTCTTCTTTTGCTAAGGTGGGGAGCTCCTTGGAAGATGACCAGCATCGGCGAGAACTTAGTAGGACTACTTTGCTCTCAGTGTTTGCTTTTGTTCCTCACCTCCATCTTACTAGTGTGTTACTGAGTTTCTGTGTATACAAAGTTACCTGTTTGCTTGTATTTTAAATGATGAATTGGCTTAAATATCTCTGTAACAGTGTAGGCAGTGTTTGCAAGTGCACATTGTGGAAGACTGTGTGCGGTAGCCTTCAAGAATGAATGGGCATCCCAATGATGGAAGTATGGTAAGACATGGAAACTATTTCTAAACCATCACAGAAGACTGGAGTGGATTATACTCAACAGATCTCTTTCATCATTCACACATTTTCCTGCTGGCTGATGGTTCACATTGCAATTCACTTTTAGATCTGATCATCAAATATTTGTGGGCTTTTAAAAAATATTTTCATTTAGTGAACTTGGGTGCAAATTCCAACAACACCGGGATTAGTTGGGGAGCTTTGGAGTGGGGTGGGGGTGGGGCTGCCATTTAGCTTCTATGAATCTGTCTGTATGAAGTAAATATCCATCTCTTGGTTCTGTGGGAAAATCTGAGCACGGTGGAACACATGTATCACCCGTGTGTGAGAGCTAGCAGATGTTCTTCCAGATGATGTTTAAGTCTTGGGATAGTAATACTCCACATATGGGGTGTGCAGCCATCCTTTATCAGCCAAGATAGTCCTCTCCTCTTCCTTCCTGCCTCCTTCCCTCCATCCCTTCTTACCTCCCTCCCTTCTTTCCTCCCTTCCTTTGCTCCCTTCATTCTTCCTTTCTTTCTTTTCTTTCTTTCATTGACAGGGTCTCACTACGTATCCCAGGCTGGCTGTTAACTCATCCTCCTCCTGCCTCAGCCTTCTGAGTCCTCAGATTTTAGGTGCCCACCACAACTGTGGCAAACTAGGATATTTTAATTAACCAGGATGGTCGTCTGTTCCCTGGCCTGACTCTGTAGTAGGAGTAACTTTTGGTTTTCCTGCTGGCTGATGGCTCACATTGCAATTCACTTTTAGATTGTCTTGGGTTGTAAGACAGGGCCTTGTTATATAGTCCTGTTAGATCTTGGACTCAATCCTTTCCTGCCTCAGCCTCCTGAGTGCTGGGGTGGCCAGGGTGTGCTGGGGTGGATGGGGGTATACTGAGATGTGCTGGGGTAGCCGGGGTGTGCTGGGGTGGCTGGGGTGTGACCATATTCAGCATGCAAGTCTCTTTTAATTCATGCTTTTTTCTGAACTTCCATTATCCTTCAAACCTTAGAAATTTATAAGATTGTTTGCTTTAGCATTTTTCTAGTATCCAGAGTATTAATCTCAGCTCTGGAGAATCAGGGAGGGAAAGGGGAGAAGTGGTGAAAAGAAAGACTCCGAGTCTGCCTGTATTCACTTCTCCCTGAGGTGTATTTCACAGATATCACATAAACCAGCAACTGTGGCTTACCCACCAAGCACACCAGACAGTGATGTGCACAAGTGAGCTTTAGCAAAACTACCTGGACAGCTTACTGCCTCCCTTCCCTGCCTTGACTACAACTAGAACATTAATGCACATTTTACACAGATCTGTAGTACGGAAAGACGCACACATGCCCAGCACTTGTTTGTATAACATGTGGGCCAAGAGAAAGGCTCTAAGGTGTATGCTTCTATGCAAAACAGTGTAAATCATGCGTGTCCTTGCTGCATCCTCAGATCATACTAGTAAAAAATAAAAATAAAAATAAAAATAAAAAGGATGCTTTAGCTCAGGAATTCCTGTATGGTTCCATTTGTAGACTCCTTTGCAGGCTGAAATGACAAGTTCTTATGTTCTTAGTGTTTAGATCCATTATTATGGGTCGAACCATGATGATTAATCTTAATTTGATGGGATTTTGAAACACCAACAAGGCTCATAGTGACGCTTAACTGAGAAGGGAAGATCCGCCTGGAGCGGGAGTGACACCATCTCATGGACTGGGGTCCTGGGCTAAGTAAAAAAAAAAAAAAAAAA
>NW_022196904.1:160750953-160755470 GCF_008632895.1 Mastomys coucha | reverse complement strand
AAAAAAAAAAAAAAAAAAAAAAAAAACAAAAACCCGAGAAAGTAAGCTGAGCATAAGCATCTACCTCCTTCTGCTTCCTGACTGCAGATACAATGTGTCAGCCTCCCCATCTGCTGCCCTGCCTTCCCCAATGCTGTGGACTGTGTCCTCTCAAATGGTGAAGATGGTGAAACAAAATAAACCCTTCCCCCTTAAGTTGCTGCCAGGGCGTTACTTTGGTATAGCCAGAGAGAAAAGTGGCTAAATCAGAAATCATCTCTGAATCCTTCACTCCCTTATCACGAAAAGATACTTTGTTCCAAGTCCACTCTGCCCATAATCATTCATCATTCATCAAAAATTTACTAGCTATTTTCTGAGCATTTAGTTTAGGAATTTATTACTATTAAAGTATGTCCCCCCCCTTAAATTACAGATGTCCAAACAGAAAATGAGAAGAAAAGTGGGGAAAGGGGGAAAGGGGATGTGCAAGGAAGGTTTAGTTGTGTGTCTGAGTAACGGGCTGGATAGATTTGGAGATGTGTTGACAGCTAAGCTGTTTACCGCTCTCTAGTTTCTTCTCATGAGAGAGAGAACCTCTGACTTCCTCTGGAACTCCCCTGTCATTACAGCAGAACTTCCCCCATCCCCTGCCCCAACCTTTTATAAACACGTGGCTTCTTTTTTCTTCTCAACCCACCCCCACCCCACCCCTTGCAGAATAGATGCCTTGAGCTTTAGAAATAATCTTTCAGACAGGTGACTTTTTGGGTGTCAGGCGTAATATTCACAAGAGGAAAGGACAATTAACTGGCATCCACCATGCATCAGAAGACTTCACAATGATGGAGGACTGTTACTTAGACTAACTTCGCCTCAGTTATAGCTTCCAAGGCATGCAAAGCTTTGGGCTTGATTTCTCATAAAATGGGTAGTTTAGGAGATGCACCATACTTTTGAAGTTCTATAACTTTCAGCTTCTTGTGAATCACAGAGGAAATGAAACCACTTGTAATGGATTCTGTACACAATTCTTTCTCAAGGCTGTCTGTCTGCGTGTTAGACTAACCAAGCAGAAGGCCTCAGTTGGCCTGACACGGGAGCCTTCTGGGATACTGCCTCCGCCCACTCATTGTTGTTTTAACAAAATGCCCCTGTGCTTTATACTGAGGTTCAAACACTTGCCACCTGAAATGCTGCTCTCAGCTTCCCCATAAGCACTAATAAGAAATGCAGGCTCTCAGGCTTGCCCCAAACCTAGGGACTCAGGATCTGTGAGGCAGACTTAGGACACTGTGTAACTGTGACACTGATCCCAACCAACACTAAAGGGACTCTTCTATCCCCCTCTGTTTGGTCCTCTGTCAACCCTCCATAGTAGGAGATACTGTCCGTATTTAACAGGTTTTAAGAACAGTTTGCTTAAGGCCAGTGAGTGGTGGGCTATGGAAGTGGAATACAAATTCAGCTCTAGCTATAATTCGCACTCATCTCTCTGCTCTGATGACTCAGCTGTAACTCTACCAGCTACTGCCAGCTCTGAGTAGACAGAACCTAAGACTGAGGCAGGTAAACTTTTGGTAACCTTTTGTGGTAAGGTGACTGTGTTTTGTCTTATATTTCATTTGCCATGCAGTAACTAAATTAAGCTTCAATCTAGAACTGAACTTCTGAAATGATCAGGCAAAGGACACCCAATTTAGATAATTTGCGAGTCTTTTCCTTTTCTTTCCTTTCTTTCTTTCTTTCTTTCTTTTTTTTTTTTTTTTTTTTTTTTGAAGATCCTGAAGTCAATTAGCATTTTGTTTGCAAACAGGCCTTGATGACAGCTGCCATCCCTCTACAGCTGTCACATCTCCAGGAAACACGAAACAAATCATTTGCATTATCTCCCAAATTAGTTTCTTCATTAGGCTAATTTTGAACTTTTTTCCATTGAACAACAGAAGTTTACTCTTCTTCTTTGCCTTCCTCTACAGTGTACTTAAATGTTAGAAAACGGTTGTGTGCATTAGGTTCATGCTCTGTTGCTCTGTGTGTAAGCATTACATAGGCCACCCTTCACTGTAGAAATCCTACCTTGGCCAGGGTCCATACCTTTGCCGTCTTACTTCCTTTTTGCATGGCTGTGGTGGAATAGCCGACAAGAAGCAATGTAAGGAAGGAAGGAAGGGCTTGCCTTGGCTCACAGTCTGAGGGGGTACAGTCCATCATGGCAGGAAAGGCCTGGCAGCAAGAGGCGGTCACACTGCGCCTACAGTCAGGACACTCATTTCAACTTACTTTCTCCATTTCAATCAGTCTAAGATGACAGCCCATGGCACAGTGCCACCCACACTCAGGGTGAGTCTCTCTTGCCCAGTTAAATCTTTCTGGGAAACACCCTCAAAGACAGGTGTGTTTTCTTGGTGATTCTAAATCTCAAGTCAATTATCAATATTAGTCGTCATACTCATACATATCAACAGTCACTGAAAATCAGAATGACTGGGGTGTGTTCTGCAGCAGAGCACCTCAAGCAACATCGTGGTCAAATTCTCCCTCTCTACCCCTGTTTCTGTCCACATCTGGAAGGTGGAGGAGAGTAAAGGAGGGAGACCTCAGTGATACATAGTATTGATTTGTTTCTGTCTAAGACGTACATATAAAAATAAATACTATCTGTTAAGTGTATCTGGATTATAAGATAGTTTTGGATTTTACAATAAAAGACGAAAAAGTAAATCAACTATAAAGTTACAATAATCAAAAGAAAAGAATATTCACAAAAGGCTGGGCACATGCCATGGGGGGGTAAAAAAAAAAGCAAACTTTTGCTGTTCAATGGGAAAAGATTCAAAATTAGCTCAGGAGGAATCAATGGACCCACACAAAATATGAACTATTGCTTTGTGACAGAGTCAAAGGTGCTTCCCTCTGAAGAAAAGACCTAGAAGAGTGGGGCTGGAGTGAATGGGCATGTTATGCCTTTGACTTGTACCCCCACACGCTGGATGAACACTAACTCAAACTCCATTACAAACCTAAGTGTAGTGTGAACAGCTATGAGATGTTAGGAGCTGCTGAGAGATCAAAAGTGTGGGACATGAAACATGACCCCCTTGAGTTAGATTACAGCAAGTATCTCAGTGAAGCCTTGTTAAAAGAATGAAAAACAAGCTGAGAGATAATGTTCATAAACCATATATACCTGATAATGGACTTATATCTCAGATAAAGAAGGAACACTCAACACTTTTCCAGAAAACAAAGAACCCAACTAAAAATTATTAGATGATTTGCATACATAGTTTACCAAAGAAGATAAATGGTTAGGCAGTAAGCACCTTAAAATGTGCTTAACGTCGCTGGTCTCTGGAAAATTGAAAGCTACAACCACGGCAAGGTATTTCTATGCATCTGTGGGGTAGCATAGAATAACAAAACAATGTCGCTACCAGGGATAACTCTCAGGCACTGCTGATGACCATGCAAAGTTGGTACAACTGCCATGGAAATCTCAGAATTTCCTTTATGCTTATTTATAACGGTCATAGAGTCTAGACATTCACTGTAGCTAACAAGTATGAAATGTATGTCCATGCTGAAACCTATTTGCAAACATCTGTAGCAACTTTATTTAAAACTGCCAGACATGGGAAATAGCCCAGATGTCCTCCAACTGGGAATTGGATCACACAGCAACCATCACTCAATAACAAAAAGAAATAAGCCATTGATAAAGACAGCAACGTGGATGAACCTCAAATGCATTACACTAAGAGAACGAAGCCAGATAGCAAAGCCTATCTACAGTGTATGCTGTGCACATATGTGGACATTTCACAGTGAATTCCACTAAGCAATATAATTAACATATATTAATAATAAAAAAATAAGTAATTACATAAAGACTATCTAATCCCGCTTTGATTGCAGAGGCCAGTACACGACCATGTATTTGTCAAAATACACAGACTTTTTAGTGAAAAGATGAATTTTACTGAATGTAAACTTAAAAATAATTTTAATATAAAAATGTATCTCTACTTCTGTTAAATCTTTATAGATAGTATATATATTGGCACTCCTTCTAGGCTCTGCCCTACAGTTACCTGGCAACAGCCTGGTGTGCCTGACTCAGTATAGAAGGGGTTGCTTGCCTCCTCACTCTCTGGCTCTTCTTTTTTTTTTTTTAATTATTATTTATTTATTTATAAGATTTATTTTTATTTTATTTTATGTGTATGAGTGCACAGTAGCTGTACAAGATGGCCGTGAGCTATGATGTGTGTGGATGCTGGAAATTGAACTCAGGACCTTCTGCCGGGCCACTCGCTCTGCCCCATTAGCTCCAGTGTAATTCACTGTAGCTGTCTTCAGACGCACCATGGGTGGTTGTGAGCCACCATGTGGTTGCTGGGATCCGAACTCTGGACCTTCGGAAGAGCAGTCAGTGCTCTTACCCGCTAAGCCATCTCTCCAGCCCTCTCTGGCTCTTCTTTTTTTCTTTTTTTTTCTTTTTTTTTTTATTAGATATTTTCTTTATTTACATGTAA
>NW_022196904.1:160737928-160750182 GCF_008632895.1 Mastomys coucha | reverse complement strand
TAGTACTCCATTGTGTAGATGTACCACAATTTCTGTATCCACTCCTCTGTTGAGGGACATCTGGGTTCATAGCAGCCTTATTTATAATAGCCAGAACCTGGAAACAACCCAGATGTCTCTCTTGCTCTTCTTACTCCCTTCCTCTCTTCCCTTTCAGTCCCTTCTCTCCCCATTCCCCTCCCCCCCTCCACACGTTCATGGCTGGCCTCTACTCCACTCCTCCTCCTCTTCCTTTTCCTCCTCTTCTTCCTCCCCCTTTCCCCCTTTCTCTTTCAATCTTTCTCTCTGCCTTTCTCTGTCTTTATTACCTCCTCAACTCCCCTCCCCACACCCTAAATAAACTCTATTCTGTACTATACTCATCGTGGCACCTCCACCAAACATATCCCTGCCTTCTTTATGTTTTTTATAAAACACAAAGTATATCTACAGAATATAAGAAGGAAAGAGTTGATAATTAATGGATCATGAAATCAGAACAAGTCAGGCTTTCTACAGTCTTGCAGGGGTTCACTTAACCCCAGACACTGAAATAACTGCAATGCCCATCAACTACGTAAATAAACTATAACATGTTTAGTGAAATATATAGTTGCTTAAAAGTTGGGGTTGCTTCCATTTGCTGGCTTCAAATCTACAAAGAATGCATACTGTTAAGAGATTTGTTTTAAGCCGGGCGGTGGTGGCTCACGCCTTTAGTCCCAGCACTTGGGAGGCAGAGGCAGGTGGATTTCTGAGTTCGAGGCCAGCCTGGTCTACACAGTGAGTTCCAGGACAGCCAGGGATATACAGAGAAACCCTGTGTCAAAAAGCCAAAAAAAAGATTTGTTTTAATAATTGGTAGCCAATCATTTTTATGAAGATCAGGATGGTACCAATAAGGGCAAGAGTAGGGCTTTGAGGAGGAGCCTGCTTGGGCTGTAGAGGATGAGCTCCTGGGGGGCGGGTAAACACTCTGGGGGTATTTCCAACAGTGTTCGGTCATGTCAAGCTTGCATCTGTTTGTGTGGTTTTCAGTGTCCATGGCATATTTTACAGCAGGGTGATTTATAGGAGAGTTATTAAACAATTCCTGTAAGTAAAATGAGCATCCAGGAGCCCACCCCTCATCCAAGAACTTGACCGTGACAAATGACACCTCTACTGCTTCCCGAGGTAACTGATACTGAATCCTGTGCTTCTTGATTTGATTTCTTGCTTGTTTCAGCTTTCTCTTATTATTGAAGGATGCTCGAGCAACAGACTTAAGAAAAAGACATTGTGCTGTGTGTCATCTTTCTGGGCTTTTTTAACAGATGCAGCAGTTTGTTCGTGATGAATTTACTTCCATGTTTATAATAATTCATCCTTGCCATAGACCATGATTTCTCTATTTTAGAGCATTAAGAATGTCACTATTCATCTGTAATGACTAAATGATCTGCTAAGCATTAGTTTTTTAATTTAAAACTAGAAATGTATGCATAGAGGGTAATGAGGAATCATATTCATATAACTGGTGTATAGGAACTGTTTTGTTCGGGGATGAATGCAGGTCAAGGGCTACACACAAAGCAATTAAGGAAGTGGCGTCCTCATTCTGGGTATGGTGATAACCAGGGTATTCTCTCCGACAATGAGTATCATAGCCCAGCTACTCTCAGGACCTTTTTAAAACTCTCCTATATTCTTAAAATTATATTTTGTATTTTGGAAATAATACCTCAATGTGCGATTCCTATGTAAAAGCCTAGACAAATAAATAAACAAGGATCCTGTAGTTTTCTTTTTTATCCCTATCCCAGGCCTTCTCCTTTTCCATCGCCATTGAATAAGAATCACCCTTCCCCAGCTTTGTTTTCTAGGTGCCCCCACCAGTAACTTTCTAAGAAGTCAAAATACCTTAATGAGAAAGATACATAACACAAAGTTGAAACACACAAGAAGGCATTCTAATTTAACACTCATTTTAATTAAAAATTTCTACAAAGAAAGAGCAGAAAGGAATTCCAAATTTACGGAGCGAGCAAAATGTGCTGTTTGGGTTTTCTCTTTATTAATTCATTGACATAACTCAGTACACATATGTTTTGGTTTGTGCAATGCTTAGAATACGCATTAAAACATATCTCCATTTTAAAACTTATATAAAAATCCCACCCCCGGTTAGACAATTTACAATTTATTGTCTACCTTTATCTAGTACTGTTAGCACTATAACGGGGGTGGGGGAAGGGCAGAAAGAACATCAAAGGAGTGCAAATCTTTCATCTGCTACCTAGTAACTGTGTCATCTATGGCACATTAAAAAACCTTCCGGTGTCTCAGCCTCTCTACTTGCCAAATGAGTGTTGTGAAGACTGGATGAGACGCATAAACTGCCTTGCACATTGTTCCCCACGTATAAGCCCTCTTGTGAATGGAGGCATACCTTACTTCCTACATCCTCCCTGCTCCCTTAACGTATACCTCAGAGCTCATAGAGACTGCAATCGCCTCAAGTGCTGCTTTTCTTAAAAGAAACAGTCCTTCCTCTACAGAGAAATCCATGAGTAGGTGGGGGTTGGGGGGAGGTGCCCCGCGGGGCACAACCAAAACCAAAACCAAAATACTAAAACAACAAAACAAAACAAAAACTTGCCATCCCTGTTTCTCTAGCTCCTTGTTTTCCTAAGCAGCCCACGGGGAGAGAAGCAGCGTGGAAGAGAAGCGTGGACAGACCCCCCTGGACAGGATGAGATCGGAGGAGACAGCCGCTTACCAAAAGGCTACCCAATACCAAAGGACCCCTTTCCCGTAATTCCTCTCAAGGAAAGCTTCGCACTTCTGCTATGGAGCATCCCGGGCCCTTAGCCCCACAACTGTTGCTTTTTTTAAAACCTCCTAATGTTCTCTTGGTACTGCAGCCCTGATGGCGCACACCAGTGATCTGAAACGCCTTCCCCAGGGAAACAATCAATTCTGAAACAACTTTCTCCCTTCTAAACCACATCCTCCCCTAGATGTCCCATCATCAAGTTCAAAGGCATAGCCTTCAGACTGAGTTTTCATTGGGGCTTTATTATCTCCGAGTTTCCGGTTCAGTCCACATTATGGAACAAATGACTGGTGGCTGCTGCCATTGCTTGTTAAAAGAACTCAACATGAGTAACGAAGCGCTCTAGGTTTGCCTCGGTCCCTGTCCCCGATTAGAGTGCAAACAGGTAGCTGCTTGACACCTTACATCAAAGGGAACTGCCCTCTTAGGTCCGTTCAGATACATGTGTTTTATTGCAAGCATTGGGTGGTGAGAGAGATGGATCCATATTCCCAGTTTCTGCTTCTATGAGGACCACCAACCCTGGAAAGCATTCTTCTCTGCTATTTGAAATATCCAGTAACCACACTCCCTCTCAAAGAACACTCACAGACGCTCATTTCCTGCTTTGGCTAGGGGATACCACCCGCTCATCAATTCCAGGACACCCCCCCACTCCCCACCCCCACCCCCATCCTTTCTTACCTGCTATATGATGAAGTTGCAAGCTCAGGTTCAATATCGGCAGCAGGAACAACATGGTCTGTCTCAATCTGAAACAGACAATTGAGAGTCTCAGGGCTCTGTCCGTGCTGTTTCTTAGTGTCTGATAGTTTAACTCATCCCAAGAGCATGGTAATGACTCAGAATCAAATCTTGTGGGAGATGCAAGTGACAAGGGAGGAGCAAAGACAAGAAGAGAAGCAGCGGGTTCCTTTTCTGGAGAAGACCTTATGCACAGCAAGGAGGAAGACGGTACTCTTTCTGAATTCAAATGAGCTGCTCTTCTTGCTTCTCATATGGCCTTTTCTGGAGAGCAGGGTGGACATCATCAGTCACCCACAATGGCGATCATCCGTATCCTTGTGGGCCTCCCATGTCACTTTCTAAAGTTCAGTCCGTATTAAATTCTTGAACATCAGCCCTGTTTACCTAGCCATCATCTGTAGCTGGACTGGAACTTGCGGAGGGCGATCCTGGAGAACAGGGCTCAGGAATCAGAGCTGGCATATCAATATGTATTAATTGACTGAGCAGAAAACACCAAGCTGTTGTGCTGCCACCCAACGTGCCTGTTGTGTGGTTTGTCTCTTAACGAGTTTTCTAATTATTATGTTTTAAATTACATTGTTTTGGAGGGGGGTTGAAACGGTCTGGTATTGTCTAGGCCAGCCTCTATCTATGTAGCGTAGGCTGACTTTGAACTCCTGATCCTGCTTCCACTTTCCAAGTACTAGGATTACAGGCAAGTGTCATTGTGGCTGGCCCACTTTTTATTATTTTGAACACATTAAATAGAGGTAATTTTTATTACTTATTCTAAGATATACCTCAAAGAAGCTTAGCAAAGTCTGTATGCTGAAAAAGTTTACCTCCATGTTATAAAAACTTTTATTAGCTATTAATTGTATAAAACAATGGATTTCATCGTAACTCTTTATATATATTTATAATATACTTTGATTATGTTTACTCCCATTTACTATATCTGTCACTCCCCACTAAGTGTACTTTAAGTACACTTAGAAAGATTCCTATCTCCTCATTGTCCCCTTCCTCATTAGCAATTCTACAAAGGACATTGAATTCATCTTTATGGCTGAATACTATTATATTTATTTATAGATATATAATTATGTTATATATAATAAATGTTTCATATATATACATTGTTGTTCATTTATCCATGATAACTTGGTTACTATGAATGGTACAGAAATAAACATGGATATATGAGTATTTTGGAAGCTAACTTAGATTCCGTTGGGTATATTCTGAGGAGGGGAACAACTGGATCATATGGTAGTACCAGTTTTAGTTTTTTAAGGGATGTCCATGCTGATTTCCATAGTGGCTGTACTAATTTACATTCCCATTAGCAGTGTGCAGGGGTTAATTACAGTATCTGCTGTTTTGATGTCTCCTTGACAAGAGCCATTCTGATTGGGTGGGTAGGGGACAGTGTCTGTGTTTTCTGAGAGCTTTCAGGTCTGCCAGGGACAGGAGGTGTGACAGGCCCTGCTCTAGCTCAGTGTGGTTCCTTCCATCTCCTGTTTCACTTCTGACCTCAGGTTTTCTGCATCCACAGAGTACTCACGTTTGAAGATGCTTAGTAAAGTCTGTATGCTGAAAATGTTTACCTCCATGTTACAAATGGGAAGGCACACGGCTGTCAGCTCTTCTGCCTTGAAAGGACTTGAGGCTCTATTAGCCAGCATAAGCTGCACACCTCAGTCCTGGGAAAGCAGAGCCAGTAAGCCGGTGGAGGGCTTCTCTCTGGAACCTCAGGGACTTCATTTGCATTTTTAGAAGAGGATGCTGCTTTGGTTAGAGAGTGGACTGCTTGTGGAAGGATGAGTTGGCACTTAGGAGGACACTGTGAATATTTGCATTAGGGTGCTGGGCCAGTGGAGGAAGTGGGAAGTGATCGGGTGAGGGTTTTCAAAATGTGTTCATTAAACTTATTTTTAAATGTTCAGTAGCTTTATTAAAATGATGTTAATGCCGGGCGGTGGTGGCGCACGCCTTTAATCCCAGCACTTGGGAGGCAGAGGCAGGAGGATTTCTGAGTTCGAGGCCAGCCTGGTCTACAGAGTGAGTTCCAGGACAGCCAGGGCTACACAGAGAAACCCTGTCTCAAAAAAAAAAAAAAAAATGATGTTAACACACAAAAGGAGGCCATATAAACTTAATGCAAACTCTTAGCACAGTACTAATTCGGTGGACTGTTTAGTATATGCATAGAGTGGGGTAATCAACACCACTATTTAATTTGGCAAATTCTAATCACCACTAAAGGGAGGAACCACACCACTTAGAAAGATTCCCATTTCCCCTCCCTTCTCCCAGAATCCTGGCAGTTAGTTGTTCATCCGTTTTCTATTCTGGTCAACTGCTTGTGTTGACATTTCATATAAATGACCTTGAGTAGCCTTTGACCTTTTGTGGCTTGCTTCTTGCACTGAGCATGAGGTCAAGATGTACCTGATATGCAGCACATATCAATACTTTATTGGACATAGTAACATCCCTTTCATAACGGGAAGTTACTGTGTTGTATAACAAGCCAAATTTATTTATCACTTGCTAACATTTTCTCCTAAGAACTAAATCTGTTCTGTTCATATCTAGGTCTCTAATCTGTTTTGAGTTCATTTTTGTGTATGATCAAGGTTCTTTTACACATATTCCAATAAAATTTATTTTAAAAAACTAAACTATCCTTTCCCTGTAGAATTGTCTCAGCATCTGGATGATAAACTCGGGATGTATTCCTGGACTTTGCATCCATGTTGTTCAGGTCTATGTCTGTTCTCGGCCCCCATCACACAGTGCCATTTACTGTAGCTTTGTGGAAAGTCTGATATCAGGAAGCGACGCCTTACAGCTTTGTTTCTTCTCTCAAGTCCTCTCTCCCCCTCCCTCTGGCCCTTCCTCCTCCTTTCCCTTGAATTTTTCTCTCTTGAGTTTCTGTATGAATTTTAGGATAGACTTGTCTATTCTGCACAAAAGGAGCTGGCATGCGTTGGTAGGAATTACCCTGACTCCGCACCTCCATTCAAGAGGAATATAATCATCTCAACAATGTTAAGGCTTTCAAACTCTGAAAGAAGTCTTTCTACTTTCTTTTCATTTTTTTTTTTCAGATTCTAAAACGTTAAAAAAAAAATAAAACATTATTCTTGGTGATAAAACCATGTGTGGGAGCATGAGCCATGGTATGCATCCGGAAGCTAGCTTTGTGAAGTTGGTTCTCTCCTTTCGTCTTTATGTGAGGTTTAGGAATGCATCTTAGGTCACCAGGCTTGCTCAATAAGCATGTATACTCACGAGGCTATCTCACCATACCAAGGTTTTTAAATTTTTTATTTGCATATTTAAAAGCTTTACATTCTAATAGTTACACATTCTAATAATTAAAATAATTTGAACAACAACAACAAAAAAGGCACTCTGAAAAGGCATTCTGATTAAAGGACATGCCGCAGCCTGCAGGACACAATGGGTGACCTTGGATTTTACTGCAGGTCTCACCAAATCCAGCTTCTTGGCTCACTAATAGGAAGTTCTTTCTCTTTCCTGCCAGCCAGAGCTGCAGAGGCGAGAGGCAAGCCGAGGACTTTGTTGCCAGTTGTTATGGATTCAGTGTTGGGAAAGGGAGAGCCGGTCTTCCAAAGTTTGTCCAACCACTTCACATCTTACAAAGCTAAACAGAGTCACCAAGTGAAATCAGAAGGTGATGCTTGCAGACTGCTCACTGACTGTTGGTGGCACTTGCCTCACCATCCGCCAGCTCACATCTGTTTGCTTGTTTCTTTTGAAGGAAGAGATTCTCTCTTACATTTCTGGGATCTTCAGTCTCCACTTAATTGAGTTTCGGGATGTCAGCCACATTGGATATTTCAGACAAGGTTGAGGAGAGAACCCAGAGAAGTGTGTGAGCAATAAAGCCCGATCTGTTACAAAATAGCTCATTTTCTTAGAGCTATACTTTGAAAAACAAAAACAAACAAACAAATCTATAGAACATTGCTGACAGTACAGGTAGTTAAAAACACACACAGAAGAAGTCCTGGGCTTAGGGATGGAGTCATTAGGACACTAGAGGACTAGAAATATCCATCAGATCTGAGGTGCCTGCTAGAGTTCTGAGAGAAGTTCCTCAGGATGTGGAAAGGCAGACAGTACAAAGCTGGAGGCAGAGATAAGACCTGTGCAACTGTAGCGAGCGTAGGCCACAGCCTGCATGACATCAGGTATGAGAGATGGGAAGAGCAAAGTGTGAAACAACAGACTTGAAGTACTGACATGTCTGGACCATTATGAGGAGAGGGCACCGGCAAAGAGGAGGTAGGAGAAGGGCAAAAGCCCAGATGATCACACCATTAACTTACACCTTCCAGTTACCTTACAGTTACCTTTAGATTTTGATCTGGGTGTTCTGACCTTTGGTATATGGAAAGCTTGCTGCCCCTGAATGGATCACCTTCCCCAAATTAGCCAGTCCCAAGAGGTGGCATAGAAGGGCCAGGAGGAATACCTTGTTTAAATGCAAATCAAGGCAACTCAGAGCTTTTGTGCTCTCTGGCTGCTTTGATGGAGACCTTGACATAATTGCTCACTATCCAGTGGTCTTACTCCCCCTGAGAAGACACTATAAAACTAGCAACCAATCCTTGCTGAAAGCCAGCAGAAATTGTATTAACTCGTCCCAAATGAGTTGCTTTCCCTGTCTCACTTTTTTCTTCTGGTGAAATAGTAATACAGACACCTACCTGCCCACATATCTCTCTTCTCCTTTATAATTATATCAGACTATCTTCCCAACGGCAGAATGAACGAAAGCTCAGCACACCAGGAGTTAACAGTAACAAAGTACTTAGGTTGTGTTCAGATGTCTTCAGAATCCACTTGAGGTAGGTTTGAAACTGGCGCTTCTAGCATGGACAGTCATAGAAGAAGCCAGATCATATGGTCAAGACGTCTTGTCAACAAAAGGTCAAAATGTCCATTGCAGAACCTAACTGTCTTGGATAAGAAAGGGGATGCCTAACTAAAGAGTCATAGTGCACATCTGCCTGCAAAGGGATCCTAAAATCTCTCTCACCATCAATAAACAATGTCTCCTGTCCCCTTCGCATAAATGCCCTACCAATCCATTAAGAAGGCAGGTTTGAGTGTATTACTGCCCCGACCCCTTACTAAGTAGTGGCTTCTTTGTGGGTTGGGTAACAGGCAAGGGCCTTGCTTGTTACCCAGAGTGGTGGCCATCTCTGATCTGTCGACCTCACTGTTAATGAATAATAATGAAACCAATATTTTAAGGACACAGAGCTGTAGGGAAGAGTGACTGTGGATAGTCCTGAGAATTCGATTTAGTAGTGTGAGGACCATCAACACCTTCACAAGTGCACACAAGACATAGGTGGATTCAAGAGGGACTTAGAGGTAAGAATGTGCCCATGGAATGTGGCACAAGGGAAGCTAGAGAGACAAGCACAGTGGTTAAGAGTGTGTGCTGATCTTGCAGAGGATCTGAATTCAATTCCCACTACCTACATTAGGTGGTTCTATCTCAAAACTGCCTAAAGTTCCAGCTCCTGAGGATCCAGATCCTGAGATCCTCTGGCCTCTTCTGTAGGTGCCTAGGTTCATGTGTGTGTGTGACACACACACACACAAACTATTTAAAAATAATAAAAATAAATCTTAAAACATGTGTCACAAAGGGAAAGAGAAAAGAGACAGCACCTCCGGGGATGTGTGCGTCCGAAGTGCATCGCATCCATGCCTTTATCTCAGGAAGGGCCACATCACGCAGAGACTAGTCATGGTGTACTACTCACGGCGTACCTGAGCTGAACCCAACAGAAGTCTTCTATAAGAAACTCATAACTTGAAAAGTTCTCCTCTCCACACGCAGGAGCAGGCTTGGCATTTGCCAGCGTTCTCATGTTTGGACCGTGACGGGATGATAAGAGCCAGAGTTCTAGGACGAATAGACTCCTGAGCCACTCGCCACTGGCCCAGCTTCCCTTTCTTCTTTTGCCACCCAAGGGGACTTTCCTGGAGCACTGCCTTCTTAGAACGCCAAGAGCAGACTCTGTTCTAAAGGTACTTTCCAGCCTGTGGATGCCTGTCCTACGAGTCTGTGCAATGGGTAAGAGTGCACACTCTAAGACACATAAGCAGTTAAAATAGGAGGTTACAAAGTAGCAGCCTCTAACACGTCAGATAGCTTAGAAAAGCTTCGTGCTGCCGGGTCGTGGGGGCGCACGCCCTTAATCCCAGCACTTGGGAGGCAGAGGCAGGCGGATTTCTGAGTTCGAGGCCAGCCTGGTCTACAGAGTGAGTTCCAGGACAGCCAGAGCTATTCAGAGAAACCCTGGCTCGAAAAACCAAAAAAACAAAAACAAAAACAAAAAAAAATTGTGCTTTATTTCCTATCATACCAATAATAATAATAATGATAATGATAATAATAATAATAATAATAATAATAATAATAATAATAATGCCACCTCATGCCAGAATATTAGGAGTCATCCCATACTTTCCTCCCTCTCTCCCTCTTGCTTCTGCATCCACCATACATCTTACATGGTCCTTGTCCTTTCTGCTGTCCATTTGCATCACCTTAATTCCAATTCTCATTGCTTCTCCGTCTACCCTAGTGCATCTTCCTCACCACTGGCTTCCCCTTTGTGGCTCCCTCTATACCAGCCTTGTTGAGGCAGAGAGCATCAGTCCTGGAATCATTCTTCACTCTTTTCTTCTCCCACCCTGTGTCTGATTCGTCAGCTAATCCTATAGGCTCTCTCTTCACAGATATTCAAAACCTAATCACTTCTCACCACCCTAGAGATGTTGTATCATTCGGGACATGATCATCTCCTGTGGTGATTTCTGCACCTTTCTAATAATAGGATTCCAAGACCCTACCTACTCTCATTATCTGACATTTGATTCCCAATACAGAAGCCACGGTGACTCTTTTAGAACACAAGTGCTATTGTTTTCAAGTCAAGTTTTTCTTAGGACAGCCTTCTATGCTTTTCCTGTCCTGGCCTCTCTGGCCTCTCAGTCTCATAATTCCCCATACCCTTTCCACGAACAGGACCTCATGGTGGTCGTGAAAATCTAATCTCATTTTACTTTGTAAAAACATTTTTTAACTTTACCTCAGTCTATAAGTTTTTAAAGATTGGTATGGCATCAAATATGTCTTGTTAAAAGGCCTTAAATTCTACATTGAATACAAACCTTTCACAGTTGCCTTATGTGGCTTCCTGTATCTTGAGTGCATCCTAGTCACCCCTAACGACCGCATACAGCTCATTACTGGTATGTAAAGTTATTATACTTTAGTCTTCTCCACTAGGACCAAAGCTTTTAAAAGCTCTCAGAAGTTTGTTAAATAGATAATAAATGGCATGCATGATTATCTACCCAGGAGTCTGGCTCCCTGTTGGACCCTTTTTCTTTTAGATAAACAGAAACTTGAGAAAGGATTTTCTACAAGTTAAGGAAGGCCACAATGAGATGAGCTAGTCACAAAGTAGACAATCAGTATTCTAGGACCTACTTAAAGGCCCACTTTGAAGCAAGAGTTTCCATTGGTGGAAAGTGATCCCTTTTCAATGCTGACAAGCTTGTCAGCACGGGTATCTTAAGCTCCTCCTTCATAAACTTGTCTCAAAACTCTATTCAATGCAAATATGTCCTTTGTCTTTGGAGTTCTTTGTGAGAACCATCTTTTTCTCTGAATGAATATGTCCTTAGAGCCCTTATAATTAGGGAAGCAAAAGTCAAGGACAGTGAAGAGAAGGAAGAACAGACTGATTTCTAGCTAGGCAAGCAGGATCTGGAGAGTCTGGATATATGAAATGATGGAGAATCTGGGATGTCTAGAATGATGGAGAGTCTGGGGGGATGTCTAGAATGATGGAGAGTCTGGGGGGATGTCTAGAATGATGGAGAGTCTGGGGGATGTCTAGAATGATGGAGAGTCTGGGGGATGTCTAGAATGATGGAGAGTCTGAGGGAATGTATGGAGTGATGGAAGACTGGAGGATGTATGGAATTATGGAGAGTCTGGGAGATATATGGAATGATGGAGAGTTTAGAGGATGTATGGGGTGAATGTACAGCCAAAGTTAATAAACTCATAATTTCCGAGAATCCACCCCTTCGGCTGCATGAACACTGTGATACACAGACAAGAGAAGTGTTCAGATTACCAGTTCATCTTTTTAGTCTTTTTTCTAAAATTCATGTGTGTTTTATAAGTCAGTGACCTACCATCTATTTGTGTTGTGTGTCCTTTTTTATCTTAAGTGTATGGTGATTAGGCGGATACCAGAAGTCATCAGGTTCACTAACACACCAACATCTTCATGTCTTGGTCAAACTTAAGAAGTGAACAGAAGTGCTTGTGTGTACTTGGATGATACATTGTAAATGACAAGTTATCCTCACATTTACTGTCATTATCACTTCTGAGGTGACAGACAATCTTAGGTTTAGAAATTGCATAACTTTACATCTGCCCATTAATTTCACCAACCCACTTAAGGGTTCATCTAGTGAAGTGTCTGTGGTTTATATCACTGACAGGGCCACTTCCTTTGAGAACCCTTCCCTGGGTTCACATAAGATGCACATATTTGCACACATAGTGTAAGCCTTATCTGTCTTATTTTCAATGGTTTGTATTCAACTTTCTCTTTAGTACAGTTATTAATAATATTATTATTGC
>NW_022196904.1:160730588-160737918 GCF_008632895.1 Mastomys coucha | reverse complement strand
AGTGCTGGGATTAAAGGCATGCGCCACCACCGCCCAGCTTCTCAGTTTTCTTAAGATGGGATTTTTATATAGCCTAGGCTGGCTTTAAACTTCTGATCTTTCTGCTTTATTAGCAGAATTCTGGGATTATAGGCATAAGCTGACACACCTGGATCCCAGGTAGAATTTTAGCTTTTGTTTTTCTCATTATTTTTATACATGAAGTACTTAAATCAGTTTATTCAATTGCATTAGGGAGTCATATCTTTTCAAGGAAATCAAGAAAACTTCTGTAAGTTGAGAAGAACTTTTCTAAGAAAAGATTGTAAGAGGCTCAAAAATCATAGCGCAGCTTCACTTCTAGGTTGTTGTAGGATTAATTTCTTGTCATTTCTATTGTCTGACCAAGTTATCAATGAATGAAATTAAGTCTGTGTTATTAGAGCCATGCAGAAGAGCTTTCCTTCTTTAGTTCACTCAAAACATTTACTAAGTGCCAACCTCTTACTAAAAAATATAAGATACAGCTAACAAGTTCGAAAAATTCTTCTCAATCCTTGAACAACCCAGGCACAGACCCTCTGTAAATACCTCAAGCATCCTAGATTGCTCCTTTGTGTAATAACGACCGGCAGAACAGCTCCTGGATGTTTTGGTCATGTTTGTGAGTCACCTCATTTTTACTAAACATTGTTAATCTTATACAGTTTGGTTCTTCCCGTCCTCTAAGTGTCTGGCACAGCCTTAGGTCCTCTTGAAACCTAGATTTAATAGACACTTAAACTAGAACTAAAGTATCGGAATCAGCTACTTATTCTGAGATCAAGTATCTAAGGCTGAAATTGCAGTTAGCAATGCCTGAAAATAATTTGAAATTGGTGCCTTTCAGCAAGGGAATCCAGACTTGACCCTGAGATTCTGTCACTTCTCATTGTAGCATATCTACATGGACTCCAGTACTTTTGTTAACAGTCAGTTATCATAGGGGATCTTAGAGCCAGTGCTCTGTCCTCATAGGTATATGAATAATTATGCCATATGTAAATCATCTGTGGTGGCAGATATTATATTATTATAACAGACAGCCTATTTTAAATTTGCATTCGCCTCTATTAATGGGATAGGACACTGAAGTTGAAACTGCATCTCAACTTTCCATCCAGTAAACACTGAGCTCCTCCAACGTGTAGGAGGATTCACTTAGGAAAAGACTCTTGCAAGCTAAAGACATTGTAATAAGTTAGAAGGTCAAAAATTCCACTCAAGTAGAAGCTGGTGTAAAATGAGTGGTAAGAGAGCCAGCATCATGTGAAGTGACTACAGATATAGAGCCTTTCTAGGGATGGGGGACTTAAAGTGGCTTTTATAGCTCTGAGAAATTTGGCCTGAAAGTTTTTTTGGGAGGCTCAGATAAAAAGCCTTGGAAATGTAAATTCATGGGAAAGCTGAGGGGGCACAACAGAGAAGTGGTTTCTAAAACTCAAACACAAACACAGTGCGTTTAGTGACAGGCAGAGGGATAATGAAGTTGTAGTGCCTTTCGCCCCCAAACAGTTAAAATGCTTAGAGTCAGAAAAGGGAAGCAAGAGAAAGAAGAAACGGTAAGACCATTCACAAGACAGTTGAAGAAACAATTGGCAACTGATCAACCATACAGGTGAGAAAAAGAGACTCATTATTAAAGAGAGGCTCTGAATTAAAGATCTGGATTAAAGGTGTGTCTTCCCACCTCAAAGATCCAGATTAGAAGTAGATCTTCCCACTTCAAAGTAAGCAGAAATCCCTCCATTTCAGGGTTTTAGTTAACTCCAGATAGAGGCAAGTTGACAAACAAGAATAGCTACCGCAGCCAGGCACTGTGCAATGCACTCAGGACTCAGAGAATCTCCAAGCCAATGGAAAGGCTCGCAGATGGAGACAGGAGAGAAGACACTCAGAAGCATCAGGCAAAAAAGAGAGTCTGCGGATGACAAGAGCTCAGGCAATAAAGGTAAATAGAGCAGGTTCTCCATTGTAAGAGCCATGCTCATCGTTCGTGGGACCTCATGCTTGGAAGGAGAGAAGATGGAGCAGAAAGATCATAAGAGCCGGAGGATTAGGGGATTTGCTTTGAGACTGTCTTTCCTAGTAATGTCAGAATTCACACCCATAGAATCTCAGCAACATAACTGCCAAAACATGAGCTGAAGACAGGCAATAACAAGAGACATGCCAAAGGAGAAAGGAGAAAACGCTCAAGGCTTCCGTCCTACAGGATGAACTGCGAGCAGCTGAGGAGTGCAGAGACTGGGAGCGATAGTCTCCAGGGAAGAGCGCGCCAGCTGGCTATCCAATACCAAGTGGCCAGCGCTGAAAACGCACACGTGAGTGAAACTATACACACAGAGCAGTTGTATTTAGAAATATATATAACAATAGCTAATGAAAAAAGGCCTCAAATTTGAAAGAGAACAAGGAAGAAGATGGGGAGGATTTTGGGAAAAGAAGGAGGGATGATGTAATCATATTATAATTTTAAAATTAAAAAAAAAATGAAGAAAAAGAAAAAATGTTTAGATCTATGGAATATTATTATTTAAACATTTTTTTTCCTTTCTCCAATCGTGTACTCTTAGAGCCTTGCTTTGTAAACACAGGCCAGATGGGAGTATTGGCTGCTGTCCAAAAGGATAACCACACACAGATGTGAGATGTAGAAAAGTAGAGTTTCAAAGCTTTCAAACTGTTTACTTCAAACTCGGAGGGAGGCAATGTTAAGAACTTTTTTTGTTGTTGTTGGTTTTTTTTTTTTTCAGGCTGTGGAGATGGCTTGGTGGTAAAGGTCAAGGCCTTCCAAGCTTGAGTTCCATTCCTACAATGTACAGGCAGAAAGACAAATTCCACATCGTTGTCCTTTGATGTCAACACACTCGCTATGGCATACACTGCCACCACTGTACAATATTAATAAAAATATTTTTAAGCCCAAAACAAGAATAGTTTTCTCTATAGTGAAACTTTTTTTTTTAATGCAGAGAGTTCTTTACCTCATGGAGACACTCATCAAGAATCAAAAACACTGAAAACCCTGGTGTTTGGAAGGTAGAAAGAATTGCATTGTAAGCCCAATCTCTCAGACAGAATACGATTTTTAAAAGTGGGCCAAACGTTCCCCCCCCCCCAGCCTGACGGTCACCCTCTTAACAACACAAACCCAGAAAGTAAGAGAAGTTCCCAATGTGGTACTCACATCAGGAATTCAGCACAACTCCTCAGGCAAAGACAGAGAAGGCAACGCACAGCTGCTCTCTGTATCAGGTTCCCTGGAAGCCAATCACGCCAACAACCAAACCTGTCCACCACAGGAGTAGCAAGTGCGTTCCCTCTAGTTAGCAGACAAGAGAGTACAGCAAAGGTATGCCCACGTTTGACGTTAGGATATATCCAACAAGGGGGACAAAAATGATGTGGTCGCAATCCTTGAAGCTGTTTTCCTGTTAAAAAGAAAAAAGAGGGGGGTTGTGTGTGGGGGGTGTAATTCAAACCAGAATGGTTTCTGAGGAACTGGACGTCGCTGCCTGGAAGCAGGTTTTGGTTTTGCTTTCAACAGTTCTTCTTTATCTTTAGGCTTTCTCAAGCCATGTGCCTGCCAGGCACCCTGGAGTCAATGGCCTTGTCAGCTGCCCTTGAGCTGTACTCCTGGTTCACTTGTAACAGGGATCCCCACAGCAAGCTCCAGGTCTGCCTGAGAGACCTTGCCTCATTGAATGAGGTGGAAGAGCCATTGAGGGTGATTCTCAACATTACCCTCTGGTCTCTACCTTCATAAGCCCAAGTGCATCCAAAGGTATGCCTATATGCACACACACACACACACACACACACACACTCAGAAATAGAGAAAATAAAAACAAATAAAACAAGAACACTTCCCAACTTCTCCATAGCTTCCCACCAGATAGCCATTCAGCAATCCTGGGCATCCCTTGCTTTGTAGAGCACCACTCCCATCTTCACACGAACCCGTCCCTTGTACAGCTAGCTCCATCCTTTCCTATCTCTATAAAGACATCAGCCATTGGATTCGTGTCCATCTGATCCATTATAATTGTATCTATAAATTGCTAATTTCCAAGTGAATTCAAAAGTTCTAGGTCTAGAATATGATCAGGTTGGGGGTGAGAGGGTTGGGGAGTGGGCATTAATTCACCACAGCATCTAGGTGGGTATGACCTGGGTTGGGGGCACTAATTCCCTACAGTATCTTATCTCATTTTCACTTCTAATCTAGAAATTCTGGAGCCCCTTCCACACAAGAGGGAATGGCTAAGATACAGCACAAGACACAGCAGTTGTTTTTTTAGCTGCATGGCTAAATTTGAGCTCAGGCCCATGTGGCCCCACCATTCCATGAAGCTGAGCAGGGCAAGTTTCAAACAAGGTGATTAAAATAAAGGCTACAGTAAGTGTAGATGTGGAGGGTAAAAACTTCTCCTTGGGGGTCTGGTCGGGGGAGGTAGGGGATGTCAGAGATTTAGGTCGGCACACCCAGACCTAAGCTCTTGGCTTTTCTTTCTCTCTGCATTTGCCTCCCTGACTCTCTGAGTCTTGCTTTGCAGGGTCCTTCTTTCATACTTGTTTGCATGCTTTGAAAATGTTTAAAGATATATATTATTTTACTCTCTCCCTTGAGCAAGAAGTAATGGTTACAAAAAGGCATGTTTGCCTCAACTACAAAAAATGGGGCTAACGAGGGTGACCCAGTCTGGGAATCAGTCTTCAGTCCTTCCTCTGGAGACCACCTCCACTCATGGCTCTGAGATGCAGTCTCTGAGTGGCTCTGGGAGTTTAGCATCTATGGAATCCTCGGCGTGCCCCACAGGAGTGAAGCATGAGAAGAATCACTCTTTAGGCCTGAATTTGCTCCATCTGCCACTCACCCATCAGCCTTTTCTGGACCAGTCTGAAATAAGGAAAGCCCAAGTGTCTTTACAATGCAGCCAAAGCGACTCAAGCTGGCAATTCCACATGCGGGCCTGCTTGGAAAGCTATGTATCTAAAAAGAGAAAAAGTCAGAGGGGTAGCTGCAGAAGCCTCCACAGTGGCTTTGTGGTTGGTATACAGTTGCCCTTTTGTCCACCTTATATTGAATTTTCTGCCTGCTATGAACCCACAATACTCTTTTAAATACATATAAATAACTTTTAAAAAAAAATCATTGAGACTGAGATTAGATACCAAACAAAACCAAGAAAACAGTTTAAGAACTTAGCAAAGGGCCCCTATTGCCTTTAATTATTTATTAAAGTACACAGAACTGTGAAATCTCTTAAATTACAAACACTCATAAGCTCTTTTCTTTGCTCCCAAAGGTCTTGAACAAGGAGGGGGGGGCAGACAGACAGATAGACAGACAGACAGACACAGAGAGGACAGTAACAAACAGACAGAAACAGAGCCAGAGCCAGAGAGGACAATAGAACCTTCCAACATTGTATATATATACTTGGTAACGGAAAGCAATAAATTAGGTCAGAAAACACACCATTATAATATGCATAATAATGATCTCTAAATTAGTGTACCAAACTACCATGGGCTTCTGCTATGTACAGAGAAAAGCTGAAGAGCGATTACATCATTCGTCAGGTTAATGCAGAGCAGAGAGAGGCTATGTCAGGCCCATTTCTGTTCTTCCCTAAGACATTTCATTCTAAATGCATTGTTGTGAAAATGCCGTACAATGTATGGAACTTGATGCCACCTAACAAAACGGACACAAAGTGAAATGTTTATGTCAGTCACCCAGAGTGGCATTTGTCACCCAGCGGTGCTAAGTCAGCTGGAGCTATCCCAGCTCATGTAGATGTGAAACGATCTGCCTTCACTGAGTGGCCTGGCTTTGGAGAAATAACCAAAGAGCAGGGGCTGGAGAAGTGCGAGACCTGCCATGAGCCTGCAGCTACTCTAGAACAGGTCTCTCGCCTTTCACAAAGTCCACAACCAAGATTCAGGTGTGGGTTCACCTGGAACCTGATAAAATGGAGCAATGGCTAGCCTCCTCTGGAGCACAGGGACTTGTGGGTAGAAGGACATATGCATCTGGGGACAGGGGACAGACAGAGGTTCACACCTGGAAATCTGCCTGAAATCTGGCCTCCTTTAATACAGCCCAGGAACTGGAGGATGGTCTGTTTCTAAATACAGAGTGGCTTGGCATTCCATCAGATCCCCATGGAAGGAGGCCTGATCTTGAAGTGAGGGGAACGGAGGGGTAGACTGAAGCTCTGTCCAAAGCAGCTGAGATGTTCGTTTTATGACCCAAGTGTAGGTTTGGCTCATTCACAGACAAGCACTCTACAAATAAAGGGTGGTGCTCTATAAGGCACATTATGAAGTGCTTCCTGCTCCAACTTCACCCTCTTTGCACCGTGAACAGAGACTAACTAAGGCTCTGGCTCCTGTCTACAAGACAAGTTACTAAACTCAAAATTGTCAAATTTGAGTCAGACCTGCTTCCCCCAAAAAGGCCTCTTTAGAGCAGGGGTCAGAGGTCAAGCAGGAAGTCAGGGAGAAACGAAACTTGTCTCCTGGACTTCAACAATGAAAAATAGAGGAGGGGACTCATGTGACAGATAGAAGTCTCTAGGAGCCTAGAGAAGAAAGACATGTGTCATTCTCTTTCCCTTCCCCCTTCCTGACAGAAGAAAGGAGTGCAGGATGTTGATGCTGGATGCTGGATGCTGGATGCTGGATGCTGGATGGATTGACAAAGGTTTGGTACTTGATGTATCTAAAGGTGGGGGAATTACCACCCTGCCTATGCTTGTAAAGGGAGATGGAGTTGTTCATAGGGATGAAGTAAATGGGAACACCATTGGTCCCAGGCCTGGATAATAGAACTACAAAACCCCAACACCACATAACATCTATCCCAACACTGGGAGTAATTGAGACCAGCTGGACCAAGCACACAGGAACTCTGGCAGCCCAGTGACTTGGGTTCCTTATGGTCTATCTAGGCTGGGGCCCTAAGCAGACGTTAGGCACAGCTCTGCAGCCAGTCCCACAACACCCTGAAGAAACTCCACTCCCAGGCACTCTAACACGCCCAGCATCAGAGGTGAGATGGACACAACATCTGTCCCATTACCAGGAGTAACTGGGACAAGCAGGACCCAGGCACACAGGAACTCTGCCAGCCCAGTGGCTCCGGTTGCTTCCAGTCTGTCTGGGCGGGCCGGTGCCCTGAACAGACCCTGGGTGCAAGCTCTGCAGCCAGTCCCACAACACACAGAGGAAGTTCTACTCCCAGGTGCTCTAACAAGCCCAGGGTCACAGGATCCCAGAATCACAGGATCACAGAGACAGT
>NW_022196904.1:160710282-160729742 GCF_008632895.1 Mastomys coucha | reverse complement strand
CCCATCACATAATAATAAAAACACCAAATGCACTAAACAAAGAAAGAATTTTAAAAGCAGTAAGGGAACAAGGTCAAGTAGCATATAAAGGCAGGCCTATCAGAATTACACAAGACTTCTCACCAGAGACTATGAAAGCTAGAAGATCCTGGGCAGATGTCATTCAGACCCTACAAGAACTCAAATGCCAGCCCAGGCTACTATACCCAGCAAAACTCTCAATTACCATAGATGGAGAAAACAAGATATTCCATGACAAAACAAAATTTGTACAATATCTTTCCACAAATCCAGCCCTACAAAGGATAATAGATGAAAAACATCAACATGAGGAGCAAAACTATACCCTAGAAGAAGCAAGAAAGTAACAGGAAGTAACAATTACTTTTTCTTAATATCTTTTTTTTTTTCGGTTTTTTGAGACAGGGTTTCTCTGTATAGTCCTGGCTGTCCTGGAACTCACTCTGTAGAGCAAGCTGGCCACGAACTCAGAAATCTACCTGCCTCTGCCTCCCAAGTGCTGGGATTAAAGGCATGTGCCACCACGCCCGGCCTTAATATCTTAATATGAAAATTAATATTACCAACATATCCTAATTGATTGAAATCCAAAAATATGAGGAATTAGACATTTATTGACTATAATCCAATGGTCTCTCCAATTTGGTAACTGGAGAAAGAGGTCCAATATTATACAATCCATATACACTTCAGCTTGTTTGTTCATGACAGTACCTTGCTGTGTACAACATAATGGTCTTGACATCTTGCTTCTCCTATCTCAGCCTCTCTATTAGTAGTATTGTTTATTTCATGTTTTTACACTATACTATGGTTTTCAGCACAGCTTACATATTTTAAAAGTATTTATATACCCAAAAGAAATGTAGGCAATTAAATTGGGAGGGGAGTTCTAAGAGAACAACAAAGAGTGAGACTGAATGCTTTGCTTGACTTTGTAACTCTTATATCAAGTTACCACAGTAACAGCCAAGATTTTAAGCTCCACTAAATACAAAACAAACAAAAATTTATATATTTATGTTCATTTAAGAAAATATTAGTAGTGATGTATTATTTTGAAATATACAGTGAATGTTTGGAATTATTTAAAATTTATATTGAAAAAAGTATGTATTTTCACTATTGCTATAGATGAGCATCTACATAAGACTGTTAAATTGATTGTTGTTTTATATCAAACAACTTTTATAATACTCATTTTTATTGTTATAATATTTTATAAATTTTAAAGAATATGACAAAAAAGATATTGTAGGTATTGAAGGGGGGTCTCTGGGAGGAGTGGGGATACAAAAAGGAAACAAGAATGTGATTTAATTTTATTTACTTAAAATATGTTTTTAAATGTTAACAAATTCAGATAAATTGAAATCATGCAACTTTTCTCATTATAATGCAATAAAACTTAAAAAAAAAAAAACAACAACAACACCTACTACAATGATGCAGAAAGACCAGACGACTGTGACATAGGAAGGCAGGGCCCTAAGGACACTAGTTGCAGTTGGAACCAGGCTAAGGTGGCCATGTCTCTTTTCTGCTCTGAGGGGGGAAAGTCAGAAGCTTAGCTTGCTTTGGAAGAAGGTGTGAGTTGAAGAGATACAGGATTGGGATTTTAAATGGAACTAACTCTGTCAGTTCCTCAAACCATAGTGCAGGGTTCCAGTATGACCTAGGATTCTATGCATAGCAATGTATACATGACAAGAGAAGTGAAAACATATAGCCACACTCAGTCTACGTCAGTGGTCATAGCAGCATTATTCACCATAGTCCAAAAGTGGAAACAACCTAAATACCCAGAAACAGTACCACAAGCAGTACTGAATAAAACACAGTACTCTGTACAGTGGAATATAATTGAGTCCTTGGAATAAATGGCACATTGGCATATGATGTGGTGATATGATACAATGCACCAGGAAAGCATTCTATGGCAAAGAAGCTAGGCACTAAGCTGTGTGTTATATGATCCCACATGTATGAAGCATCCAGAGTCGACAAACACACAGAGATAGAGGATAACAAACAACAGGTTAATGTAGGAAAGCCTCAGGGGAGACAGTTAAAAGGCACGTGGCTTCATGTTTAGATGAAAATGTTTGCAATTTGACTGTAGTGCAGGTCACACGATTCTGTGTGGAACAGTAAAAGCACTTCCGTGGATGAGCTGGGTCATGTATGAATTATATCTCAAGAGCTGATAGAACACGTGAGACTAGGTCGAAGCATAACAATTGGCCTGGAAATGAAGGGCTCAGGCTGGGGTGTGGTGATGGTCTCTGCCCAACAGGTTAGGAGAGTGTGACAAACTAGTGGCAGCTCATAGAAAATATTTCAATGAATTGAGTCACCCCAAATTGCTGATTGTGGGGTGAGAAGGGTCTGGAAGCAGCCCCTGTACCGATGTCTTCCTTAGCAACTCTCATGAGTCTCTCTCTCTCTCTCTCTCTCTCTCTCTCTCCCGCCCCCCACCCACCCATCTCCTCTAGTTGAAAGACTGAAGTACCAGTTGGTGAGAAAGAAAGACTGGTCTGGCTACAGCCTGGTCCTGGCCCTGTCCTTTCCACAGTCTGGGTTGTGGTCACAGCTTCGGCTTTGTATAGATGCTTATGTGTATTTGTGAGTTTTTCTTCAAGCAGGTCTGGGTTAGATCAGACACGGGTGGAAAAGTCCCCACTCTCCAACTCCATGCTGAGTCAGGCTGGACTTTGATTGATCAGCAACAAGAAGAGAAAAGACTTCAGGACTGAGAGAATCTGGTGAAGCCCCCCTGCTCTCTTGTGAATGTAGGCAGCAGAGTTAATAACAGGCCTGTTCTTCAAAATTCAAGAGAAGGGAGCAGAGTGGGAATGAGTGCGGACAGCTCCCGACAGAAGCTGGGGACTAAAGGACTCTCGGAATCAGCCTGTCTCCCGAGGACTTCTCCCATCAGAGCTAGCCAAGGCTATGACATGTTCTGGAGACCAAACTGAAAGGGAATGTAGTTCCCGATGCCTGGGCCCATCTCCTTAGCCTGTAGACTTGGAAGTGAATGAAGGGCTTGGGTCAAGTAGTGGAGGCATTGAGACTAACGCTTAGGTGAATGAAATCAGCTTCTCACAGTGACTTTCAGGTTTCAGTTTAGGGGGAAAAAAAGTGAAGTGGTAATTTACCTTTTCAAATGTTGTCAAAGGTATCAGAAGGGGGCCAGCTGACTCACGCTTAAGTGTCCAGTCAGTGGTTCCTGAAGTGGTTCAAGTCCGGGGCTTTCGGCTGCTCGTTAGAATCCCCGGGGGAACTTGGAATTCACAGAGGTACCTGGGGGTACTGTCCAGACACCCCAGCTGGTACTGGGGAGTCTCTGTTTTTCTCAAAAGTGCCCAGGTGGTTCTGGGGCAGTCTGCTCTGTTTTGATTTGATAGCGGGCTCAGCATCAGGGAATTCGTGTGATTGATGTCCGCCACCGACAGAAATTATTAAATGGGTCAGCGGGTGGAAAGGAAGGTGAAGCTAAGGAGACAAGCTTCGAGTGCTTCAAGGGCAGCTTGTGCCTGCCTTCTCTCTCTCAGACAAGCTCATACGGTGGTCTCCAGTCCAGCAATAGAAGAGGGGAATGGCGTTTAAATGTAAGTTGTTCTCTCGTGGATGTAGGTGGCAGCGTTAAGTACAGGCCTATTCTTCAAAGCTATAGCAACTCAAGAGGAGGGAGCAGGGTGGAAATTAGTGTGGACAGCTCCAGACAGAAGCCAGTTTTCACCCCTCTCTACCTGTGTGGCCTGACTGCTCAGAGCCCTGGCCCACAACACAGGGCTTTGTGAATTATAGCCTATAATGTACACAGAATACTTAGAAGTTCTTCACTTGAGTATCTAGTATAAAATAGGGCCTACTGGCCCCTCTTGTTTAAGGGACATGTTAAAAGTCAGTAACATCTTGGTATCAGACTCTGAGCCAGGTGAGAAGAAAACGGAAAAAAATTAAAAATCCTACCAGCTAATTCACAAATGCTACTTTAACTGCTATTCCACAATTACAAGGCTTCTTGTGAATAACTTCCAATTCTTTACTCAACAGAGGATGCTCACTTACTGAACATCCTTTTCCAGAGACTGGAGATACAGGCATTCACAAGGCAACTGTGTCAGCCTCAGAGGATAATGACAAATGAACAGAGTTGCCACAGGGTAGTGAGGGACAGGGACGCTTGTGTATCTTCCAGCCTGCTGGGACAACTTGTCTACCCAGAGACCCTGGGGTCTGTGTCTCTCAGGGTGGTGATGGGCTCAGCTTGGGTCTCAGAACACTGACTAAGGGCATCCAGGGAATGAAGAAACTACACACAGACAGACTCACGTGTACAGTGAAGCTGGGCTCAGGTGGGATTCTCTAATCCACCACTATGGCCACCACCTGCAACCTTTATGAGGTACACCACAGGGGGAGGGGCTAGCTAGTCTGGCATAAGGTCTCTGTAGATGAGCAGCCTCAGGCTGTAAACATCTAGGAGGAAGAAGCTGCAGTTGCTAATCATTGCACACACTGATCTCTCGTCATAAACACTCATACCTGGACTTCTGAGGAAGGCCTTGCCAGTTTCCCAGAGGCCAATTTGTTTTGGAGTCCTTGACAGGCTACGCCCATGTTGAAACACACATTCGCTAAGAACTTCCCTCACATAGGGCTTCCTCTTCTCCTTACATCTTGGCCTGAAAGAAGGTGTTAGTGGAGACAGTAGGGCAGTGAAGTGGTACCACATGACTCATTGCTAGGTAGGTAGCTATGGCAACTAATTAATTCTACATGGAATGCCTGAAACGATGCCCTGTTAATAAAGGAGGAAACATGACTGGGAGGAGCTGAGGGAACAGGAGGCCCACAAGACCCCAAGAACCGCCAGGATTATCAGTTTGAATCCACAGCCTTCACTTCTGCCTTCTCCCCACCCCGTGACCCTAGCTCCTGCTCAGCTCTCAGTCCCTTCCATGCCCCATGCAGCAGAACAGGTGAACTGATGCTATAAGCCAAAGACACAGCATTGTGGCTATTGCTTTGGAAGCAAGTCTTTTACCAGATGGAGCTCTGTGTCACCCCTTATCAGCCAGAGATGTTAGACAAATGACTTCTCTAAATGCCCATTTTATCATCTGTCAAATGAGAGTCATAAGAGACTTGCTTCCTGGATATAGATAACATGAGTTGATTCCCAGAACGTCCCCAGACATGGTTGGCTGGCACACAAGAAGTACTCTATGTGGTTTTTAGTCTTATAGGGCAACCAACCCAGATCACACCTCTCCTCTCAAATATGAGTGAGTGAGTTAGTTCATTTACTTAACTCAAATTTTAAAATGGAAAGTTTAGCCCTCCTCCCTCCCCCAGCCCCTAGACACAAAATGAAACAATGTATCATTGTAGAAAATATTTGAAGATACAAAGAAAGTATATTATAAATAAGACCGTAAAGAGTAAACCTCCAGATAATTGCTTTCTGGCTTTGGGCGGGTATAGTTGGCAGGCACTCTATGCCTACCCAGACATCCATAGAGATGCCCTTCTAAGTAAGTGCCATTATGTTAAAAGGCACTTTAGTGAACCAATAACAAATACGCTGCGGACATAGATCCCTGTGAGTTAATACAGACCCTAGAAGTATTGGCAGAGACTGACAGGGGTTTTCTTGTCTGGGAACACCTTAATTTATTTAATCTACTACAAGTCGTGACCATTTGACTTGCTTCTGACACGGCGCCTGACACATCAACGGCAGTTCGAAACACTGCGCAAGCGGCTCTGAACCTCTGACTGTTCCATCCCTGCCAGGCTGTGTGTCTGCAGACTGACTTGGCAGCCGGTGGGATGGCACAGGTCAGGTTGTGGCTGCTGCACCAGCTCAAGGTGCAGCTGTGGGAAACCCTGCCGGCTGATGGCCAGTTTGTAGGTGGGCAAATGTCTGGAGGTTGTTCCTGCCCACAGGTTTTAAATACGCCCTTAATAAGGTGGATGGTTTTCAAGACTGAGAGGGGAAATCTAGCAATCTTGTCGGCCTTGGCGCCTTACAACTTCTCTGAATTTCTGCCTTTTCTAGGAAGAGGTTAGGGAAGTTTGACTGGCAGAAAAAAAATGTCATGTCATTTTTGAGGAACTTTTCAAGGGTTCAATCCCCAAGGTATTTTATCCCAACCAAGCTTGGAATGAATCTCCCCAGACCCCAAACTCTCTTTATTCCTGATGGTGACTTTGCATATCTTTAGTAAATGAAGCCAGGGTGTAATGTCACAGGCAGGAGTGATGGCTGGAAGCTGCATTGGCTTCTATGGGCTAGAAGAGTAGAAAAAGATTGATATCGACCAGGGAGGGCATGGCTGGCTGGGGAATGACGATCAAGGCCTGGCCAGCTTGGACTGGCTCTTCTCACAGCTGGGGAAGGGGCTAAGAAGCCTGGACCTCCAAACCAAAGGTCAGCTTGTCTCCCCTGCTTCCTCCTGCCTCCCACCTCCCTTTCTAAGCACTCCCACTACCACAGAGATCTAGCAAGGGCCATCCCAGAGCAGGGGCCATCCCAGAGCAGTCGTGTTACCAGTTGCCACTTACTGCCATTCCCAAGGAGAAACTCAGAAACACAGGCTAAGCTCTGCAGGGGCACAAACACTGCCAGACAGTTCCACCTGCTTTGAACATATCCACCATTCCACTGTCACAACCCGGACTGATAGAACCCTCATCGCTCTCGTTTTCCAAAATAGGGCTCCCTGGTGCCTGGGGAGCGGACTGTTGAAGGCTGCACAGAATGAGAACACATCATCTAGCTCTGGGTGTCTCTCTCTCCCTCACCAGTGCTCCTCTTCATTGTTAGGACAGTGCTGGTTGTAACGGCATCTATGATGCTGTCTTCAACCAGGTCCTCTGATTGAAGAGGGAGGACTGGAGAAAGGGCATCTTTGCTTTCACTCTTTATCCACTCTAGTTCCTTTCCTTGCTGCTTCCTGTTTCTGCTGTCCTCTCTTCGCAGGTGAACTACTTCACAACCAATAGACACAGTGCTAATGTCTCCTACAGGTGGGCGCTCTCTGTATCATGTACACAAAATTTGTCTGCACAGATTTCCTTGTCTAATAGTGGGAGAAAGAAATCTGATTTAATAGGCATTTTAGAACACATGTCCAAGTTCACCTTATGACCTCATTATACTCAGGGGAAACAATTGGCTCAAGTGAGGTATGCGAAAGTCAAGGGTTCTTGAAGATGCTCCTTGATGGGGTGTGCTAAGAAGGAAGGGAATCTACTTATGATGGCTCATGTTTGTAATGTCAGCACTTGGGAGGCTGAAACTAGAGGATAGTTGATAGTTCAAGCTCAGCCTGCTATATATGTAGTAAGTTCTAGGCCGGCCTCATCTATAGTGTAAGATCCAGTTGTTGATAGTTCAAGCCTAGCTGTATATATATATGCGCGAGCACGCACGCGCACACACACACACACACACACACACACACACACGGGGTAAGTTTTAGGCCACCTTGGCTTTAGTGTAAGATCCTATCTTTAAAACGAGGCAATGTATCACCTCACAGTAGCTGTGGTTGCCTGCACAAGATCTATATGAGAGCAAGCCTGTCAAAATGCCGTCTTGGTGAGTGTACTGGCAATTGCTGGCTTCTGAGAGAGGGACACTCTCTAGCCACATGCTGATGGTAGAGTGCTCACACCAGAACGGATGATGATGTCACACCACGTCCATATGGGCAGCACTAATTGGACTCAGGACTAATAACAATAACAAAGTTGGGTGCAGACAGAGGTGGGGTGCATAGGGGAGTTGGAGAGATGTGGTGGTGGGTGAATGTGACCAAACACAATGTATACATGTATGGAATTTTTCAAAGGATACATAAAAATAAATATTTTCAAACAAAATAAAGAGATGGGAAGGTGACAAAGGATAAAGTCAAAAAGCTATCATGCAATGGGAGAAGACTGGCATAGGGATGGCTATTCTAGAGAATAGACCACAGTTTCCTTCTCTTACACATGGCCATACCCACACGGTAGCCAACAGACCCTTTCTCCTATCAAGAGATTTTTTTTTTTTTTTTGGTTAGACATGGTGTTTTAACTAGAAAAAAAAAAGATATGTTTGCTCCCTCTTCTTTCTGATAGGTGTGCATGATGCACGCACATACATGTGCATGTCATTTCCATTTCCAGTAAGCTGAAGTTCAAACCAGAGCATTCTCAGAATCGCCTTGATATTTGAGGAAGCAGCCTCCTGCTTTACCTCACTGTTCCACACTCTCCCTCGGTTGATGGTTTCATAATCACCAAACCTGAGCTTACCCAAACCTCTCCACAGACTTGCCCAGTGTCTCCTTTCACATAGTCTAGGCAAGTATCAAGCAACAATTTTTTTTCCTGGCTCCATGATCTACATTCATCCAAAGTTTGTGGCAAAATAGGATTTATGGAGAAGCATTCTCTTTCCAGTTCCAGTGGTCTTTACCGTTTACATCTTTGGATCAAGTCACCCAGAAACAGGTCGTGTCTTTCCAGGGTATATCATGAAATGATGGTTACTTTTGGGACAAATAAACACTACTGTTCTAGGATTCAGATAGGATTTAACCCATTTACGAGGGTCTATATCATGTAAAAAGGAGTGTAGACCGGAAGTAGGGCTATTTAACAGAGTCTGAAACAAATTTTCTTCTTTCTGGGACAAGCTCACGGTTAGGATCCATGGGCTCACCAAGGTTGCCTACCTATTGGAAGCTTTTCCCAAGCTATGACCCTCAGCACCAGCTATTTCCTGCTTCCATGGCCCGTGAAATGTTTGTTCTGCAGAACCAGGCTCACAGCCCTGCTGATAATGCACGTACGTAAAAACTTTCCAATACTTCCCATTGCATCTAGAACAGAATCAGACTGTACAGACTGCCCTGGAGACTGCATGGTGAGCTTGAGACTCACCTCGTGGCTTTCACCCCCATGTCCATCACTCTCTGGCTCACACTTCCTTTCCTTGATTGATAAACCCAACTCCACTTTATTATTGATGGGTCTTGTGCTTCTGGCTAGGGCTTCATCGGGTTTGGAATAGAAAACCCACTTAAGTGTGTCTTTTTCAAGAAGCCCCTGTCCTGCCCACCCTACTTAAAGTTGCCTCCCAACTCTGCCACTCATCAGTGTGGCCCCTTATTGGTTAGTATTCTGCGCTGATATGGTTGCTGGTTTTTCCTCTGTTATGTATCTGCACAGTCATCTCTCACCTAGAATGTGTGTTCCAGGAGACCAGAGGCCTTATTCTTTGATTCCTCAGGATATTCCTTCTTTGTTCTCAGCATCTCCTTGAAAGCTTGACATCTAGTAAATGTGCCACAAAAGTTACTTGAATGAAAGACTGAAATTACTTCTAGTCTTTCTAAGCCAATCCTGACAATATTTCCAAGATTTAGGGCCAAAGTAAAGCAATACATCACTTGAGAAAACATCAGCATTTTGGTTTTAAGACAAAAAAAAAGAAAAAGAAAAAAAAATTTCCTAGAAAATTAAAAAGGATAAAGTAATAAAAATGAAGAACTCTTCATTAGTAGTCCTAGACTATAGGGAATAAAATCATTTAAAAATTTTATTTTGAGACTGGAGAGATGACTCAGCTGTTAAGAGTACCGACTACTCTTCCAGCAGACTTGAGTTTCAATTCCCAGCACCCAGAATCTCCCTCATAACCTTCTGTAACTTTAGTCCCAGAGGGTCTAATAGGCACTGCATACAAATACTGCACAGAGATACCTCCCGGAAATACTCATACACATAAAACAATAAATACACATTTTAAAATGCTTAAAAACTTATTAAACAACAAAAAGGACTCAATAGATCCTAAATTCTATAAATATCACAACTCACTATAACCTTTACGGAGTAATACGTAGTCAGTGCCGATGCCCACCTTGCCCTCACTTTACACCCATAGACCACTTTCTCCTGGGCAACTCACTGCTTTCCAGCTTCCCTTGAAATGAGGCTCTTCCAGGTATTGCTAAAATTCCTTTTCGAGGAGACACAGACATCTACCCCTCTTTCTAAGCTGCCAACAACGGAGATACAATATCACTAGAATTCACTGTGGAGGAGCCAATATGTGTATTAAGCTTACTTATAGAACAATGAGTGAGGAAGGAGTTCGGGGCCTGAAAGTGCTTTAAAGCAGCTATGCCGGAATATCTGAATCCAGCGTGGATGCCTCTCCCAAGACCAGAAGATGGAGTCCCTTCCCTCCCTAGCCTCTGTATTCTAGTCCTTCCCTGAATCCATGATCAATTAGGACAGAATTGCATACATCTGGTTGGGAGGTGAGGCTAGAGACTCAAGTGAGAGTCTTATGGCCTTCCCCACACCTCCTCTTGTGGGAGAATGCCAATAGTCAACAAACCCAGTGGCAGTGATCTTGTGCAAGTAGGCACAGCTGGACTCCTGAAGGAGTCCAGGGCAAGGTGGGCATCAGCACTGACTAACTACGTATTACTCCGTAAAGGCTAGTGTGAGTTGTGATATTTATAGAATTTAGGATCTATTGAGTCCTTTTTGTTGTTTAATAAGTTTTTAACTCATGTAATTATCCTAGTAACTTTTCTAGCCAGATACTGTCTTTGGCTCCAGTACATACGTGAGGAAATCAACACACAAGTTGAGTAATATATGAAAGTTTAGATATATAATAGCAACCTTTAGTCTTTCTAACAGGTTTGTTTTTCCAAGGATCTTGGGAAATTCTTTGACATTTGGCATGGAAGGTTTCTGACCTCCGACAAAATTGTTCCTCAAACAGCATTTGGTATATGGAGGCCTATCTATAATCTCAATTGCTGCCTGTGAGTTTATTCATTTGGCGTCAGTTATTTTTTTAGAAGTGGGAGGAATCAGAGACAAGATTTCATGAGTAGGATGACCATTTTGAGGCAAGGGTGAAGAACCCAGGGTAATGATTTACATGATCAGCACAGTGAGGAAATATACCTTTTTATCTAGTTAGTAAAATAAATTCAAATAACATAACCTAGAAATGCTAAGAAACAGCCCTAAGGAAAGTTCTGGTATATGAATTAGTTGATTGGTCTAATTGATAATCTTACAAAGAACAACCTGTCCTATGAACCTCAACAACGACCATCAAGGTACAAAACCCCTAATGATACTGTAGTGCCACACATACGCTGGTGGTAACCAACAATTCTCTAATTAGACCTAAGACCACTTAACCAGAGGTAAATCCTGTCTTTTTCCCTCAAAGACTCATGTATTGAAAGCTTTGTCTATACTTGCTGGACTATTCATTGAAATGTAGAAAGTAGAAGCAAGCCTATTTGGAGCAAGCTGGAGTTATTCCTTTAAACAGTATATTGTATCCTCTCACTTTTCCTTTCCCTCCTGGCCGGCACCAAGCCTTCTGCTACAATGCTGTTTCTCATCACAGTCCCAGAAACAATGAAACCAAAATTTCTAAAACTGTGAAACAAAGTAAACATTCCCTTCTTTGTGTTGATTTTTCTCTTTCAGTATTTTTGTTATACTGACCCAAAGCTGACTGACACAATATATATATGCCTGCTTTGCACTACCAGGGCAGAATTGAGCAATAATGACAGAGACCATATGGTCCTCAAGCCTGAATATTCCCTGCCTCAACAGAAAATGTTTGCCCATCCTATTATAAAAAGAGGAAGAATAGAAGACAGGCTGGTGTCTGATTGTGGAAATCTTATATGAGAGGCTATGGCATTTGGGTTTTGTCTTCCGGTCAATAAAACCACCTAGGCTCCCTGACCAAGAAGAAGCTGTGATGACAGAAATGTCTGAAAGGACGCTGCTGACCTTCTTACAAGTCCTGAAAAGATGGAATTAAAATCAGGAAGCAGAAATTGGTTAGGAGCTGGCTACAATCAGTCCATCCAAGGCTGTTAGGATCTGGAGATGACACCCTTGTTATATACAGCAGTCAGACTCCATTGTCCATGGGGACAAAACTGTGACTTTGTTCAGATGTCCTTTTTCATGTAAGTCAGTGGAAGACGGTCTCATCCTGGTGACAGGGTGAATCCTTACTTACAGCTGTTAGAGGTCTCAAACCCAGAACAAATGGCTGAGGTGCTTATTATATCAAAGCTGATGCTGGTCACCAGGTTCTCCCAGCATCCCTCAGCCCCTGCCTGTTACAGGGTCCTCATGGCTGGCACACCCCGCCCCCTACCCTAAACTTTTCCAGCTCAGGGGCTGGGCTGGGCTGCCATTCCCCAAGTTGTGCTTCCCTATATAACCCATTTGGGCTACGCAGGTCCTTTTTGGTTTTTGGCTTTTTTGGTCTCTTGGTTCCCCAGCTCCTGCCCTTTTGGCTTCTGGTGCTCCCCTCTCACCTCCCCCATCTCCTCACATGGCCCAGTTTGCTGGTCATGTTCACTCTGGATTCTCCCAAGTATCTCTGCTTCTGCCTGAGCTCTGCCTTATATCTCTAATAATAACCCGAGTCCCTAAGGAGCAGTCATTTTCTCTCTTTCTTTCTCCTGTTTTCATTCATCTGGTACTCCATACGTACCTTTGAAAAGTCAAATCAGCGGCTTGGTTCTGAGTGGCCAGGTTCTTTGGGATGGAGCTCACTCCCACGGCTTCAGCCATGGGCAGAGATGAAGGGATGCTGGGCACCACCCACCGTGTGCTCTCAGCAAGTTACAGCCCAGTCAGACCACCAGTGTGAGGCTGAGAGAACAAGAAATTCACCTTGGGTGTTTCCACATGACTCTACTATGAAACAGTGCAGTCTCCTGCGGCACTGAGGGTGCACACAGACATTCTAGGAAGGTAGTTATAAACATACCTATAGGTGTTTAAGTCACAATTGAAATGGCACACTGCCTCACGGCGATTGCCACACTGGAATAAAAAATCACCTCTTCCAGGTCTCAAATGCCAACAGATTTAGGGAAAGAGTAGGTAGTGATTTGTTAAAACCCAGTGCCACCACATTTATAGTAGAAAAAAAATTCATTAAAAGTTATATAGGTAAGTGTGATATCTTTTAAAAATGAAAAAAAAAAAGCACAGTGTAATCTATTTTCTGTTGCTGCTTGTAGGATGCACAGAGAGGAGATGTATCCAACAGATACATGATTAAAGGATAATTTTGTTCTTATGGAGAGGCAAACACAGAAGAGGATGGAGGCTGAATACAGACTTGGGAAGAACGTGGGCATGAAGTCAGCGATACAGAGAGACAGGGAGAGACAGGTCATCCTTCACAACACTGCAGTAAAATGGGGATGTGATATTTTTAACATAATAAACGGTACAAGGACAACCAGAACTACATACAAAAATGCAATCTGATCCTTGTCTCATATGTGAAAACACACACACACACACACACACACACACACAAATAAACCCAAAAACTAAAACCTGATTCTGGAAGGACTTCATCTAAGTGTGAAACAGAAAACAACAGCGAGTTAAGAAGAAAAGGGGAAATAATTCTTCATGGATTTTGAGTAAGCAAAATATGTTTACAACAGGATTCACAAATAGTGCTAGCTGTCGGGGAAAGGCTGGCAAGCTGTAATGTACGCAATGAACTTCCCTTCATGGAGTAACTTCATCAAGAGCGCTAAGAGACAACCCGTTAGCAGTTGCAGAGGAAGACGCTCTCGGTTTCTGTGTCTGAACTGGTAAATGAACCTCCTCGGGATCACTACAAATCACGAACATAGATGGTCTATCTTTGGTGGCTTTTTAAAAAAGATTTATTTTATTTCTAGTTATGTGTATCTGTGTTGGAGTATGTGCACATGAGTGCAGGTGCTGACAGACGCCAGAAGCAGCCGATTTCTCTGAAGCTGGAGTTACAGGCAGTTGTCAGCTGGTAGACATGGGGGCCAGGAACCAAACTTGGATCCTTCCTGGGGCAGTACATGCTCTTAACTACTAAGCCATCTCCCCAGACCCTTAGACCTTTTATTTGTGGGCAACATCTCAAGACTCCCTGTAGAATCGTGATAGTAGGTAGCACTGAGCCTTTTATATCCTTTGCTTTCTCCACACACATGCATACATATATGTGATACATATAACAAGTGTTAATTTATAGATTCTGCACAGAAAGATTAAAACTGTAAAAACAGAATAATTATAATTATATGCTATGGTAAAATGATAGGAATAGTTTCTCTTTCTTAAAGTGTGTGATTGCATTGTAGATCTTAGCAGCCTCCGAATATGATATATTTTTTACCTTGTTGAGTCAAAATTTTTATACTTTCGCTTAAAAGAAAGCATGGTATGACTTCTTATTTGTATATCTGAGTTTCTATTGCCACCATTAAGAATGGCTTTAGGGTCATTATTAAGTGACTAAGGGACCCCTTGGACACAAGCACCGCCATCTTGTGACATTTGGTCTGATGAACCAGACTGCTTCTAAGTGACCAGTGGATAGGAGCTATGCAGTAGAGGTCTCCTCAGGAAGTTCATGGCCCAATCATGACACAGAGGGACAAGTGACCGTAGACTTCCATGATTTATTTTTGACAGTTTTCTGGCTTTTGTGCTGTTCAGTTTTTGTAGGAAGAGGGGCAATTCCCATAAAGTCAAGAGTGTGTAGTTCTGCCTTCGTGTTCTTGAAGGTGGATGTCTAAGTCATTTATGTATTCCCCAGAACACCTGGTGGGGATAGTAGGTATCCGGCAAGTCGAGAACAAAGAAGGTAAATTATCATGTATTGTGTGTAGACCCCAATCCAATTTGACACCAGCCGGGTCATGGTTGTACTGTTTGTTTTCAGTTTGACTCCATAACAAACTGATTCTTAACTCCAGGTGTGAAAAGAAGGTTAGCTTCCTGATAGAAAGCTCTTTGTCATGAAATAAAGAATGAAGTATCTTTTCTAAAAACAAAATGAAACATGGTCTACCCTAAACTCAACATTTAGTGAATTACCTTAAATATGTCATCCAGTCTAAGTTTAGCTTTGCAGTAATTCAGCACTTACTGGCATGAAAGGCCCAAATGCCTCTAAAGGAATTGATGCCAGAAATTTAAACACACAAATTGAAAAGAAATTCCAGTTAATTTTGACATTATGAAAACTCCAAAATGTATCAATTTAGCTCTACAGTCTGTCGCAACTCTAATTAGTGTATGTACTAATTAAAGGCAGATATAAAAGCAAAACACTTTGGGGGTGGGCAGAGTCATGGCTGAGGGGCTAAAAGCAGATGCTGGGCTTGCAGAGGACCTGATTTCTGCTCCCATCACCCACACAGCAGCTCATAGCTATCCATGGCTTCAGTCCCACAAGATCCTCTCCTGACCTCTGCAGGTACCACCGATGCCTGTGGGGAAGTTACATGCATATAAGCAAAACATTCACACCCATAGTATAAAATAAACAAATCTAAAAAATTTTAAACTTTTAAAGTCCTCCATGGAAGTAATGATCTGGGTCTTAAAATAATTTAATAGACTATATCCTGAAATCAGCAATACCAGTAGATGGGTTTCCTGGAGCTTGCTAATGCCAAGCCGTCTGCTGGGCACTTAAATATCAAGTGGGTAGTCCTGACTCCATTTACCATATTAAAAGAGGCTCAGAGAAGTGAGCTGAGCCTCTGATGTCATGCCTGAGGTCATGGATGTTAAGTCAACTTCTTGTCCTTCCCAAATACAAGTAGATTTCTCAGTACAGAGAGGTTTTTCTTTCACAATCAAGGGTCCTGGCTTGTACAAATCAGTTTTTATGTTAGTCTGCTTGTTTGCACTTTTTTCCAGTTTTTCCTAAATGCCTGGATTATTAAAATTATTTTTGAAGTCTTCAACATCTCCAGTATCCTAGAAAGAGATCATTTTATTTGGTTTCATAGACGTTTGCACTGGTAGCTTAGTTCAAGCTTGCTAAGCCATCCATCTATGTTGTGTTTTTGAAGGCTGGACAGCTAATCTCAAAGCAGACAGACAGATTTCCCAGGAAGAAAGCAAGATATTAAAATGAGAGGGAAAGCCCAGCTTTAGGGGATTTCAAGATTCAGCAAAGGCCCCAAATTACTGACCAAGAAAGCCCCACCTCTGTTATGCCAAATTTCACTTACAAGTGAAGTTTTTCATGTTTGGTCAGTCCCAATAAAGGTGCAATGGATAAGTTTACATGTGTGACAATTTGCCCAGATGAGAAGCTTTAGAAGCAGAAATGCTAGGTCATTTGTAACCTGATAGAAATTTCCAGACTATCCGGCCCAGGGGCAATCCCACTTGATATCCCCGCTGTCCATCACAAATGTTCTTTGCTATATTTACACTGTCAGGAAGAAGTCACTTTCTGTGCTATCAAGGGTTAGCATCTTCTCCATGCTGCAGAGACTGCTGTCCTCTGTGAAGACTCCTGGCCCTTCAGATACACTTTCAGTTTAAATTTTTGGATGGTTATTTTACAAGGAAAAGGAGTTTCTTTAGCTTGTGCTTTTGGGGGCTTCAGAGTCCAAGTTGGTACTCTACACCTGGTGGCATCAAAGCATGGTGAGCAGCCTCACGGGGCGGGAACCAGGTGCATGCAGAGAGCAGTGTGCAGAAAGGATCACAGAGGGAGAGCTAGTGAAGGAAACAGGGATCTCATTAGATCAACCATGACATGAATTAGTCCCAGCCAAGGAGAGTGAGGCCAGCCTTCCACAGTAACCATATGACCTGACTCACTTCCCACAGAAACTCATCAGTTCTCCTGAGGACCAGCCACCATCTGTTAAAGGCTCCAACCCGTCTACAACACACTTTGGAGGCGACACATCCAGTACAAGACTATTTGAGGGACAAACCATATCTAAATCAAACCTCATCTGTTCAGAGTTCTCACTGTTCCCAGGCATCATCCTAAACTCTCATGTTCTAACACACAGATGAATGGTTTCAAATGATTTTTTAAAATGAATTTGACTGTTTTAATTAAATGAACGTCTTAAATGAATTTTTACGTTGTCTCTTCAACAAGACTGCAAGACATGGAGTATTTCTCCATCTCCCTCATAGTGCCCAGTAAAGTGAAATGGTGAGTCGCTGACGTGTTTGTAATGGAAATGTCAGATTAATTTCTGGAGTTATATGGCACTTTGTATCTCTCAGCTTGGGTGAGGGCCAGGAAAGGAAGGCAAACCCTTAGACTCCAAAGACAAACAGTGGAGGGAGAATGCATTCAGAGAAAATGCATTCATCAGCATATTGGCACATGATACAATCCTGCCAGGAAGCCTTCTGCTGGTAAACTCCTTGATTGTCCAGGGGCTCAGTTTCTAGGGGGCTGACATAGTGTATCATTATTACTACAAAGAGGTAGATTTCCTTTGAAAACATCCAAGCCTGTCATATGTTATTAGAACACCCACCATGCTTTGAGAGTATCTGGTTTAAAGAAATTGTCCAAAGACCACAGGTGTCTTTAAGTTGAATTGCTGAAGAAGTGGTCAAGAGAGACAACACATTCAACAACACACACTTTCCTTCCTTCCTTCCTTCCTTCCTTCCTTCCTTCCTTCCTTCCTTCTTTCCTTCCTTCCTTCTTTCCTTCCTTCCTTCTTTCCTTCCTCCTTCCCTCCCTCTTTCCCTCCCTCCCTCTCTTCTTTCTTTCTCTCTGTCTCTCTCTGTCTCTCTCTGTCTCTTTCTTTCTTTCTTTCTTTCTTTCTTTCTTTCTTTCTTTCTTTCTTTCTTTCTTTCCTTCTCTTAAGATTTATTTTATACTGGCAGTGGTGGTACATGCCTTTAATCCCAGCACTTGGGAGGTAGAGGCAGGCAGATTTCTGGGTTCCAGGCCAGCCTGGTCTACAGAGTGAGTTTCAGGACAGCCAGAACCACACAGAGAAATCCTGTCTTGGAAAAAACAAAACAAAACAAAACAAAACAAAACAAAAAAGATTTATGTATGTGAGTATACTGACTCTGTCTTCAGACACACCAGAAGACAGCATCAGATTCCATTACAGATGGTTCTGAGCACCATGTGGTTGCTGGGAATTGAACTCAGGACCTCTGGGAGAGCAGTCAGTGCTCTTAACCACTGAGCCATCTCTCCAGCCCGATACACACTTTCTTTAATGGTAACTGTGCTGTTGTTTGTTTGAAAGTTAGAGATTTCTTCATGGTTCCAGGGAAATCTTGGGTTCAGGCCCTGAACTTCACTTAGCTCCAGGTTTCTCACTTTCTCTTCAGAGCCTGAAGACTGAAGCACATGCAGCTTCATGTTGCTGCTAGTGCATCCCTGTGTTCACTGACCTGAGTGTGCCCCTTGCTTCCTCCACTGTGTGGGGCCCACTCTTTCTCCTCCCCCGCCCCTAGATCTCCATTTTGGATGGAAGACTTTTGACAGTTTTCTTATTTTATTAAATCTTCAAAGTGAAACAGACTGAAATGTCTTAATATATTTTTAAGGTCTATTTCTTTTTTTAAAAAAGTTTTATTGCACTATAATGAGAAAAGTTACATGATTTCAATTTACCTGAATTTGCTAGCATTTAAAAACATATTTTAAGTAAATAGAATTAAATCACATTCTTGTTTCCCTTTTGTACCCCAACTCCTCCCAGAGACCCCCTTCAGTACCTTATAATATCTTTTTTGTCATATTCTTTAAAAATTATAAAATATTATAACAATAAAAATGAGTATTATAAAAGTTGTTTGATATAAAACAACAATCAATTTAACAGTCTTATGTATATGCTTGTCTATGGCAATACTGAAAATGCATATGTTTTTCTCAATATAAATTTTAAATAACTCCAAACATATTAATGGTATATTTCAAAATAAGACATCACTACTAATATTTTCTTAACAGAACAATATATAAAGTGTTTTTGTTTGTTTGTTTGTTTTGTATTTAATAGAGCTTAAAATCTTGGCTGTTACTGTGGTAACTTGATACAAGACTTACAAACGTCAAGCAAAGCATTGTCTCACTCTTTGTTGTTCTCTTACAAGCCACCTCCCAATTTAATTGTCTACATTTCTTTTGGGTATATAAATATTTATAAAATATGTAAGCTGTGCTGAAAACCATAGTATAGTGTAAAAACATGAAATAAACAATACTACTAATAGAGAAGCTGAGACAGGAGAAGCAAGATCTCAAGACCATTATGTTGTGCACAGCAAGACACTGTCATGAACAAAAAGCTGAAAGTGTATATGGATTGTATAATATTGGACCTATTTCTCCAATTACCAAATTAGAGAAACCATTGGATAATAGTCAATAAATTTCTAATTCCTCATTTTTTTATTTCAATTGATTAGGATATGTTGATAATATTAATTTTCATATGAAGATATTAAGAAAAAGTAATTGTTACTTCCTGTTGTTTTTTGTAAGAGGTAGAATTAGGTTTGTGTGGATTTGTTGAAAGATTACCTTCTTGCTTCTTCTAGGGTGT
>NW_022196904.1:160669255-160709222 GCF_008632895.1 Mastomys coucha | reverse complement strand
GAGTGGAGCTTCCTCTGGGTGTTTTGGGAATGACTGCAGAGTTTGCACCCAATGTCTGCTCAGGGCACCGGCTGGCCTAGACAGACCCAGAAGCAACTGAGCCACTGGGCTGGCAGAGTTCCTGTGTGCCTGGGTCCTGGTGGTCCCAGTTATTCCCAGTGTTGGGGCAGATGTTGTGTCCTCCTCACCTCTGATCCTGGGCATGTTAGAACGATTGAGAGTGGAGCTTCCTCTGGGTGTTGTGGGACTGGCTGCGGAATTTGCGCCCAAGGTCTGCTCAGAGCACCAGTCCAAACAGACTGGAAGAAGCCTGAGCCACTGGGCTGGTGGAGTTCCTGTGCGCCTGGTCCCACTGGTCCCAGTTACTCCCGCTGTTGGGACAGATGTTGTGTCCTCCTCACCTCTGACCCTGGACATGGTCTATCTCTTTCTATTTATGGGTTTGCAGGTTTTGCCTGCTTGTATGAATAGATACCATGTGCATGCAGTACCCTTGGAGGCCAGAAGAGAACACTGGATTGGCTTGAGTGCCTGGAAAGTGGTTGTGAGTAATCATTTGAATGTTATGAACCGAACCTGTGTACTCCGTAAGAGCAGCAAGTGCTCTTCCACTGAGCTCTCTCCAGCTCCTAATAAATTCTTTAAATAAGTTATTTTGATAATATTCATCATTCAGGATTCAACAGCATGCTATATAAACATAAAAGTTGTGTGGAAAAAAAAGAATAAAACCAGGAATGCAGATATTCTGTGGGATTTTTTTCCACTGGAGGTTTAACTTGGAATGATTTGATTAAGAAAACAAACAAATGAACAAATCCCAGCTGCCCTGAGCTAGCTGTGTGCTGTCCCCAAGCTCCACTGTCCATTGTCCAGCCACCCCTCTGCTGTCCTCACCAAGCTGGTCACACAAGGAATATCCAGACAGAACCTAGCATAACTCTCCTGAGAAGCTTCATCTGACAGCGGATGGAAACAGATGCAGAGACCCACAGCTAAACATCAGGTGGTACTGGAGGAGTCTCGTGGAAGTCAGGGATAGAACTGAATGAGCCAAAGTGGTCAAAGACACCATAAGAAGACCTACGGAGTTAACTAACCTGGGCCCATGGAGGCTCACAGAACTGAACTACCAAACAAAGAGCATGCAGGGGCTAGACCTGGACGCCCTACATAGTCATAAAAGATGTGTAGCTTGGCCTTCATATGGGTCCCCTTAACAGGTGGAGCGGAGGTCTTCTCTGATTCTGTTGCCTGCCATTGAATCCCCTTCTCCTAAGTGGACTTCCTGGTTAGGCCTCAGTGGGAGAGGATGTGCTTAGGCCTACTACAACTGAATATCCCAGGGTCAGGTGGTACCAAGGGGGCTTCCCTTTCTCTGAGGAGACGGGAAGGGGCTAAGGGGGAGGAATTAAAAAAAAGAAGAAGAAACCAAATATTTAATAAATACAAATATCTTATTAAATTAATGCAATATGACAATCAGATGCAAAATAAAATTTCCATTTATGGTTATACACAACACCAAAGAATAAAGTGCCATACCAATCCAATACCGTGAGATGATATTAAGATTTCAAATAAAATGAATAAATAGAATGTGTTGCCCAACCAGTTCTTTTCTTAAACTTCGTACAAACAAGACATTAACATGAGAATCATCAAAAAGCTTGTGTGAACAGGTGACAGAGGGGCTTCTGCTGGGGGTTCTGACACTCCAGCCTTTCCTTTGAGACAGGATCTCACTGCATAGTCCAGTCTGTTTCTTCCGTCTTGACATGTGACAAAACAAAACTGTAAGAACATTCTAGGTTCCTCCTCCTCTCCTCCCCCAAAAGAACACTGACTTTCAAAACCTCTAGGTAACAGGGAAATGTCTTAGTGTCTTCCCTGTGAGGAGAGGCAGTGACCTTCAAGGGTTCACACAGAGCTAGTGGCCTGTCCCAGGGCAGCCAGCAGCCAAGGAGTAATACTGACATTTCCATGGAGAACCTGCGACGAACAAGTAGAGCATGTGTGTTTGAGAAAAGAAGTCAAGGTAGAAACAAAAATAGCCCCAGATCTGCTTCTGCCTTGGAGATACAAATAAGGCTCCGCCTTGGTGCTAGGTTGACTCAGTGTACCCTGGGAAGCTAGGTCGACTCAGTGTACCCTGGGAACTCATGGTCTCCCTTTGAGCAGACACAGAGCAAGCCAAACACAAACTCGGTGAGTACATGCTTTGTACATGGTGTCTACAGATACAGGCAGCAGACAAGGTGTCTGGCCTAGACAATGTGAGATGTGCGTGGAGGGATTGGAAAGAAAACCTAGAAACAAAGATAGCTCCCTGTTTGGATCTTTCGATCAGTTCTGGAAGCAGCATAAGTATCGACACATTAAATAAAAAGGGCAAAGTGCACAGAAAATGAACACACAGTGAGCTACCATTTAGGGATGGATGGATGGATGGATGGATGGATGATTGATGGATGGATGGATAGATAGATAGATAGATAGATAGATAGATAGATAGATACATAGATAGATACATAGATAGACAGACAGATGGACACACAGATATATAGACAGACAGACAGACAGACACTTTAACATATATTTCTATATATAAACTGTCTTTGGGAAAATATATGTGCAAAAACAATCTCTGGGGCTAAGACTCAGGGTTTCACATTTGTGAGGAAAGTATTTTACCAACTGAGCTATCTCCTCAGATGTCAATATCATTTAAATAAAAAAAATTTTAAAAAAAGGAACTATTCAACAAGACTAGACACATCATGGAGAACATGAGATTGTATGGCAAGGATAACAAATCAGAGGTAAATATAATGCTAGACAACGAACTGGAGAGTTACTTCCCAGTGTCTTTAAAATGCAGACTCCTTGTTAATGAACATTGCTTCGAGTATTGAACACACATAAGCATATCTGCCCGGTACTCTGGCATCCATCTCTATGCTCAGAGGCTAGCACAGTGCATGAGGCATAGTGTGATATACAATGCTACTCAATAAGCAGTTTTTAAATTAATTTCTTAGTTACAAATTCTATCCTGAAAGGACAGTGGCTGAAGAACAGAAACCTGAGAGCTGTTACTCTGTGGGCAAGTGACTTAGTTGCTTAGCTTCTTGACCATGAAGTGAGTATAACAGAGGTTAGCTGTTGCTATGGTGACGAGGGTTGCTATGGCGATGAGATAAGATGTTCGAGTATTGTACGCAACACCTATAAAGCTGATACAGAACAACTACTACTGCAGAGCCTTAAGGACTGAAAATAAAGATTATTCAAGTCAGACAGCAAGAGTCTGTCAAACCAACCATATGACCTCCACTCTCCCTGCTTGTACCAGTAGTTACGGGGGATGCTAAGCAGCAGTTGAGTTTGGTGACTACATTTTAACATCTATTATGTCTTCAGAATTCACCAGTCATAACCACACATCCACAGCAAGAACACACAATAATTAATTGAAGACTCAAAATTAATAGAAGGCACTCATACTTCAACACTCGTGACTCCATCCTCATCCAGGCACTGGGCAGAGGAAAAGGTCACTGTGCAAGGACCAGCTGTTAAGTCAGGAACCCTCAACCCATTCCCCAAGATGATTGATGGGCAATGCTTAGCAGTGCCTCCTGCAGAAATGTCCTTTGCTCCAGGCTCCTCTTCCAACACTTTCTCTCTCTCCCGGTTCCTTTCTCTTCTCAGGTTCCATTTTGAGTCCTTGGACCCATGTCTCATGGGCCCTTCCTTTCACAGACCACAAGCCGTCAATCCTGCCTCGACAATCAGAGGGTTCAACACTTCTTACGTTTCCTCGAATTGTGTATCTGGAGAGTGATCATAGTATAATAATTTCATAGGGTCAGGGGATACATGGGGGGGGGGAAGCATATGATATGTAAGACAAACAGATCTGATGTTTGCTAGAGCATATAATAACGCTGCAGTAGACAAAGATAAGTTCTGCCCACGTCTGACTACCCTCACATGATGAAGGATGACTACTTGCTTGCAGAGCACTGCCCTGGTTTTAAAATGGAAAGTGTGCAGGGCTTAGAAATCCTCAGTCCTGAGCAAACTGGTTCCTCAGGGTGACTCAGCAGTATAAATGGTAATGTGCATGAGGGAACCTGCTTGGGTCTGCCCAACTTAGTCAAACCACTTTAATCCTGGGCTTAGTGGTTGGTTTCTAACAACATTAAGATGAATTACAAAACACTATAACTTATTAAGAAAAATAGTTCAGTTGGCTGGTTCAGAGTCTTCTCCTCTAATAAATATAGACATTAGTAGCAGAATAAACTGAAGCTCGTAGCATAAGAACGAACATCTGTGTGGTAAGTCTGTGTGTTCTGAAGCGCCTCACATTATCTTCTCAGCTCTGCTGTCTCTACTATACAATAGAGATGATTTGCATATTTATCTGATTGTTTCTGGGCCGGGTGATGAAATGAAATGCCATATCGCACACATGAAACAGTTAACAGCTAACCACACAGCAGAATCATTTGCTTAATTGCCATTCAAGTAAGTCAGCAGTGTCCCTGGTTGCAGGGCTACTACACAGCCGCAGCAGCAGCAGCAGCAGCAAACCCAGAATTTCCTCAGATGTGGAAATTCTTAGACAGAGGAGCCAGCAGCCCCAATAAACAGCCTCCTTTGAAAGGAGAGGAGATCACGACCAGCAGATTTCTCTTGTTAACAGTAGCTTTTTCTGTTTTTCCTTTCGCTTTGCTTTTATTTATTTATTTTTTTCCTGTGTGGTTGCTGGCCTGCAACTCCTTATCCTCTTGCCTCAGCCTACAGATCACAGGAACTGCAACCCTACAGGACCATGCTTGGTTGCTCTGTCCCACGCATTCCCTCAGTTTGCCCCTTCCTTCTGTCACTCACACTTACCATTTCGGTTCTTTGAGTTTTTATCTTCGATGCCACATTTTTCCACATCTAGCATTCTCACTAAAGAGGAAGAAATCAACCTTAATCTCTTATAGCCAGATGCTGCTACAACCCACAGGGACTCCATTTTCAACATAAGGTTATCAGGAGACACCGATCAATCCTTAATCACCAGGCTTTTAGCCTGTGAACCTGGCACCACGAAGTTAATTATTCAACAATTTCGGGCACATACTTTCATTCTCAGATGGTTTTTAGGAATGTCTACTTTGTCTTCCACACTTCCCTCAGAGATGGCACACATCCTGAGCTAATCTTATTATCTTGCTGATTCTCTGCTTTTCTCATCCTCAACCAATCGTTCCAGATGGCATTTGGCAACGATTGCTTCCTTGTGCAAGTCCCAGGCTAGCCCTAGTCCAGATGTGTCACTAAAGCTTAATCCTCACATCCTGGCAACTCTCTTGGTTCTGCTCAGGGCTTATTCTTTGGAAGTAGCTGGTTGTTACCTCCTCAATTACAACACTTTTTCCCCATACACTTGCCCTCCAAAAGGGCGATGGGGAATTCCTCTCTGACGATCGAGGTTCCTTCCCATATTCTATTTCCCTATTTGGCTTCAGGCAAGTCCATACATCACTGGCTCACTCGGTATGCATTTCAAAGTATTGGTGAAAATGTTTACTCTAAGTCATCTTACAATGGGAAGGCATTATTTGAATATATTCATTTTCTTAGATCTCAGTTATTCGTATGGGTAAGTACTGAAATAAATACATGGAAATTATTTTTAAAATTACGTCATTTTGTCTTCAGAAATCTTGCCCCCCAAAAAAATGCTTTGTGGTAAAGATACCACAGCTCTTTTTAGATAGAAGTGTTTTTCCCACTTTGGGTACCCAGAACCCAGCTCAGTAGGATGTTGCAAGGAATACAAGACTTGAGTTCAACTGAGACTAACAGGCACCACAGTGCTCTGTCTTCAGAGCCCATAAGAAGGAACCTTATGGCTTTCTCTTTCAGCCTCCATTATGGCTTTCTTCTTCAGCCTCCACTGGTACCCATCCCCCGCCCCTTACCTCCCATTCCTATTAAGAGTGTTTTCCTTGTCCAAACTTTCGTGCCCAGCTTTACTGTGAACCACTGAACAGTGAACCTCACAGGGCCCCCTTGAAAGCTCAGTCCCTTAGCTTCCTTAAGCCCTGGTCCAACTGATACCTCTCCACATGACAACAGGGTCCAACACCACAGACTCCAAGGTAAGAGATGTCACAGAACAACAATGGAAGCAGGACTTAAGGAAGACTCAATACACCAGTGTCACTGCTAAAACTCACTCTGTGTAACTGAAAGCTAGCCCAGAGAGTGGAAGGCAACGCCTCTCCAGTCAGTGTATCCTGGTGAGGCTCTGCTAGCATGCAGGGAGGGACTGCACCCTGCGATGTGAGGCTGCTCTCGTCCAGTCAGGGTAGTACCATCTCTGGTATTGCCCGCTCAATTGTCCCTTCATGGTGAAGGACCCTCGTGCACTTCCTTGCGGGCGGTACAACAATGGAGGAAATACCTTGTTTTCTCAAGCAGAAGAGGACCCCAGGCACTACAAGGAAGAACAACAGGACGGATACCAGAAGCACCCAGTGAGTCCTGTTGTGTGGGAGATGTACTTCAGGTGGTTCTGAAAGAAGAATAAAGAGAAGCTGACAGAAGGTAACGCTTTGCTGGGAAATAGTCAGGAGCAGAATCACTCCTGAAATACAGTTTGGTCTTAGGGTGATCTTAATTACTGAAAGGTTAGTGGCCGGGTAAGGATTGGAAGGAGAAGACAGGTCTCCTAAGAAACTGGGAGCAGCCCAGAGAAGTAGAATTCCAGGCCTGTGACATGCTTAGCAGAGTGCCACAGAAAGTGACTGTGATATTGACTGGTAACCTTAATGCAGTAACTCCCTTGTGCACACTTTAACATAAACACTAACAGCTGCCTTGGTGTGGAAGGACAGCTCTAGAACACGGGGAAGCAGGGGCACTGTTAAGCCGCTCCTGTCTCCCACACCTGTGGTTAAGACCAGGGACCAGTGCAGGTTGTTTTTCTTCCATGTTTGAAACTCTTGGGCACTCTAATCATTGGCTTCTCCCTGTTTCTCTGGAGTTTTGAGAAAGAGACAAGTGGGTCCCATGGCTCTGGGATGCTCTGGGATTGCTAACTCCCATCTCCTGTCATAACTCGGCTCCTATTTGGTCCCACTATGAACCCAAGTTACAGATGAGAAGAAACAATCAGAATGGTTTGTTTTGTCTTTGAGGCAGGGTCTCTTGTAGTCACTCCATACTGGCCTTCAACTTGCTACATAGCTGAGGATGACCTTGAACTTCTGATCTTCCTGTTTCCACCGCCCAAGTGTTTAGACTATAGGTGAGCCCTATATAAACCAAGTTTATATGGTGCTGGGGTCACATCTTTGTGGATGCTAGGCAAGTATTTTCCCAACTGAGCTACATCTCCAGACTCATAAAACATATAATGGCAGGAAACCAGCAATATAGCTTTTATGAAAAAGTCCAATTCCAGTTAGAGTGTCTTCTTTTTTGTGTGTGTGCTCCTTTTGGCTCCAAGCCCAGCCTGGGCTGTATTTTTCATATTGGTTGACTTTTTAATGCAGTTTTACTTATCTTCTCCAAACTTCACATGGCCATCTCTAAACATCAGCGTACTGCTGACGTACATTGGGGCGTGGATGGAGGCAGAAGCAGTTCTCCTCACAGTACCTCTGGGTTTACATTCTTCTAATGCTCTGAGCCTCTCGCTAGACTGTCTCTCATGCCCTCTACTCCCGTAAGGTAATTGATTTAAGCCACAGCTGAATTCTCAAACGATTTTCCTACACTCATTCTCTACAGCTTGTTCTGTCCCTACAATACCCTTGCCTAGTGATTTAACAACCCAGCTAGTAGGTTGCTAATAGAACACCAGCCTCGTGTTCTATACACAGGCAGACTTCCTGGAGCCGAAGTATCAGAGAGTGCCCTGAAGAGGAGTATGGGAGGAAAGGATCCTTCCTGTTGAGTCTAAGATACAAAAAACCCCAATGCGTTTGCTTCCTACTACAGCAGGCCTGGAGGCAAGAGGGCAGCTTTGATGTGACAAGGTTTGCATTCCAGGAGCACAAGCAGAGTCTTGCTCTCAGGTCTTCTGTGGTGCCCCAGTTACAAGAGCATTTCCTATATGCAACTGTCACCTGTTTCCTGGAGCATGGTGACTTATGTCCTATTCATCTACAAACGCTAGACGACTAACAACCAGTCTATCAGGAGCAAATACTTAATTCATGCTGAATGTTTGTCAAGCAGCATCATGGCTTGCATGCAAGAGAAAGAGGAAACAGAATACATCTAGCAAATATAAGTGCAATGTACTCATACACTCAGCCAACAACTGCTAACTGACTATGACAGACGGCCATTGTGCTAGGAGTCCGGGGACTGAGTTAGTCAACTCACCTGGGATGATCAGCTCAGCTGTGTGGTTTTCCCCTGACTGAGATATCCAAAAAGTGCAGTAGAAGACATCATTAGCCGTGGCGTTGACCCTTAGACTGCTGGTCACATTGAGAAGCCTCTCCTCTGTCTGGGAAGTGGTGACAGTTCTCTTCCCCCTCAGGGACTGGCGGTCACCATTTGTCCAGACTACTTCGGCTTCTGGGTAGCCCTCAGCCTGACAGATTAGTTCATGCTCAGAAGTGGCTGGATCCACGGAAATTCTTTGGTTGATTTTGCGGTACGGGGCTAAGTCAGAAGAAAAGAGAGGTCAGGGCTCTCCCATCTTAGGGTTAGACATGTGGCTTTTGTGGCATCTGCTTACCAAGAGCATCGACGTGGGCTGGTTATTGGAGAAATATGTCTCCCCCTCTGCTGTTTTGGCAGCAGGGAGTGGGTGTTAGTGTGCCTCAGGTTTTCTGTTCAAATCTGGGCCATGTTTGGGCTTCAGGAACAACCTCGTTGTTGAAAATTAGAGTGTTTATTGAGTGAAAATGAAATGTACCAACTAAATTAAGTAAACTATTATCTAGAAACCACAGGTCTTTCTACCTAAATATAAATAAAACGTATCTATTTCTTTAGCAATCATTGTCCTACTTAATGACTCTTTAGTGAGCCGTAGAGCGCCCAGGATACAGGCTTAGGTCCCTACTCCATTACCAAAGACGTAATAAGAGCCTTGTAATATGATAATTTCACAGAAAAGTGACACAGAGTAGCTAAGACAAAGCAAAGCTATATGAAAAAAGGTGTTTGGTTGCCCATGAACCAAGAAAGCAACCACCAGTAAAATATGTATAATTACAATGTCAAGTAACAGCTTTGATGAACACTTGCTCAGTCTTGTATTTATCACATTCAAGAACAATTGAAGATGAGACCACTATACATTATTAAACAGGCACTTCAGGAAATAATGTCACCACAATAGGGTCTACGCCACATGGCCCATGACTTAATTTTTCTGGGAAATTAATGGTTTAAATTTAAAATCACTGTCAATGATAAAACATTCCGAGTGAAAGATTTGCTTTCCATTTTTGTTTTCACAGGTGCTGATGGAAGGAGAGCTGTGCTTCATTTAGAAGACCATGGTGAGCAGCTGATGGGTGGCTTCATCCACAGCTGACTAAACCTCCACAGCCTCTGTCTCTAAGTGAGGGTATGTATGAGGACACAGGCAGGAAACACCAGAATTTTGCACCTTTGCTATAGGATCTGTTAAATTATTTATGCCTCATAAACACTGATGGCTGTCAGAGTCTGACTGTCACAAGAATAGGGGCTGGCATTGATTCATATTTGGGTTACTACAGATTTTTTCGATTCTCCTGTCTATTTTTGTTTTGTTTTGCTTTTGAGGAAGAGTTGCATGTAGACCAGGCTAGCCTTAAACTTGCTGTGTAGTCAAAGATAATCTGCCTCTACCTACTGAGTGCTGGGGTTACAGGTAACTGTGTGCCATTGCATGTGGTTTTATGCTGTGCTGGGGATCGAACCAAAACTTCATGAATGGCAGGCAAGAACTCTACCATCTGAGCTATAGACCCATCCCTCTTGTCTATCTTTAATTGAATTCACTATCTTTAAAAATAAGCATATCACAAAGTCTTTTTAAAGAAACTGAGGATCAAAGATAAAGCTAACAATTCAACACAGAGCAGAACAAAATGTCAGGAGTGACTTTACCAGCCGCTTTCGGACATTAAAAATGGATATTGAGTTGGATGTGATCAAGCATTGGCTAAAATAAGCTTCAAGATGATTGAGACCATCTCCATTTGTTGACAATGAGTTTCATCTTAACATACTGATCCTGAGTTGTCAGAATTAGCAAATATTCTTTGTTTCATTTGTTTCTTCTTTTGATTATCTTTTTTGTACATTTTCAGAATGTATCATGTGTTAGATTGAATCAAACACATGTATCTGTGAGTTATTTCCTTTTGATCCTCACAATAATAATTTCTTATAATACAAGCTATATATATATATATTGGCACCAAATATATCCTTTATAATCTCATGCAAGTTTGTAACACCTCAAAGACAGAGTGACAAGTTCTGTTTGTTTTCAAACCTCTGGTTTAGCTCCAGAACACTATGTTACCACTGTGATCAAAAACAGGAACAGGGGGCTGGCGAGATGGCTCAGCGGGTTAGAGCACTGAGTGCTCTTCCAAAGGTCCTGAGTTCAGAACCCAGCATCCACATGGTGACCCACAACTACCGGTAATGAAATCTGACATCCTCTTCTGGTGTGTCTGAAGACTGCTACAGTGAATTGGGCTGAAGCAAGTGGGACTGGCAGAGGTCCTGAGTTCAATTCCCAGAAGCTACACACATGATGTACGTACTCATACACATAAAATAAATAAAATAAATCTTTTAAAAAAAATAAAGGAACAGTTCAAATCTCTTTAAAGCCATTCTATATCTTGATACACACTCCAGAGGTACAAAGATAGACAACAAAGCAAGGTTAGGAAGGGCATAGATTTTAAAGATGGGCTAGTTAGGTTCAGAACCTGGATGCATAATTGTATTGGGGTGGAATTTAGGTAAATTGCCTTATTTCTTTGACCCTCAAAAAAATTTTTTTTTATTTTGAAACAGGGTTTCTCTGTGTAGCTCTGGCTGTCCTGGTACTCACTCTGTAGACCAGGCTGGCCTTGAACTCAGAAAAACACCTGCCTCTGCCTCCTAAACGCTGGGAGTAAAGCCATGTGCCACCACTGCCCAGTGGCCCTCAAAATTTTAATGCTTGAAAATGAGAACAGCAAAGCTACGTACCATTGAATCTAAGATGCCACCTATGGAAAGACACATTCAGGTTTGAAAGATAGTCAATAGGAAAAAAAGAAAAGAAAAAAAAAAAAAAACCAAACCATGGTCATAAGCAAGTGCCTCCCCCAAAGAGTCATGTTAAAGATTAAATGAATCCATATGAGCAAGAAGCCCAGGGCATGACCTTACACATATTAGGTGTTCTGTGAGTGTTAATTATAACAGCTACCCCTGCTGTTGCTAGGCAAATTAGTAGGACCGTGAGCACAGCCGTCTCTTCCCATTTTCATCACTGATGTAAATCAGTGTGTCTTAAAGTTCCCACAGCTCATGAGGAGCATTCTAAAATCTCCCAGATTCAAACCTGTTTGTATAGCAAACATTTTAAGCTAATCGTTTATTTTTTAAACCATTCCTTCAGCAAACATGGTTTTCTTTTCTTTTCTTATTACACTGGAACTTCATTATATGTCAAGGCCAACGAGTACAACTAAACCGACCAAACCCCAAACCCTAGAGCTTGTGTTCAAGAGAAGGAAAGAGGCAATCAACATGATATGCTGAGACATCTTAGATAGGAATAGATGATAGAAAAAAGATTTAAACAAGGCTGGAGGGTCTGGGGAGCCAGGGCAATCAGTTGTTGAACCATGTGATGAAAGTGTTTCTTACAGCTGCTTGGTACCATCTACAGTCCAGGAACTACTAACTGGGCACCTCACTCTTTTCTGATATTAATTTCAGTGATTAACTGGGCGATGGTAGTGCACGCCTTTAATCCCAGTGCTTGGGAGGCAGAGGCAAGTGGATTTCTGAGTTCGAGGCCAGCCTGGTCTACAGAGTGAGTTCCAGGACAGCCAGGACAACACAGAGAAACCCTGTCTTGAAAAACCAAAAAAAAAAAAAAAAAAAAGTTCAGTGATTAGAGCTGAATATTTTCAATTAAAAGCCAGATGCCTGAGGGCCTTCTGTAAACCTTTGAAGGTATAACAGTATCCAAAGAGATAATAAAAACTGAGTTAATCCAAAACTACACTCTTTCAGATTTCAGTTTTGAAATGCTTCACCTTTAAAACCCCATGGTGAGTGAACTCCCTGTAGGGAAGCTTCCCCACCACACACTTGCCCTAATGGGAAAAAGACAGGGGCAGCCTTGCTGTGAAATCATTTGCATAATTCAGGAGTTCAACTTCCTTGACATGGAAAGCTCTTACATGCCAGCCACCATGGTGCTGGAAACGGAAACCAGGGTCCTGTACATTCTGGGCAAGTGGTCTACCACTGAGCATGTCCTCAGTCCTGTTCCTATTTTAATTTTATTTATTTATTTATTTATTTATTTATTTATTTATTTATTTGAGAAAGGATCTTGCTAAATTGCCCAGGCTGCTCTTGAACCTGCTATATGTTCATAGCGCAAACAAGCCCTCATTGTGTGATTCTCCTGCCTCAGCCTCCCACATAGCTGGGATTACAGATTTGAGCCCCAACACCCACCACAGCCAAGGTTCAGATTCTTGGTCTAGACTGGCTAACCTGCGTGCAAATGGCAAGATGAACTGGGAGTCAAATGCCAACATAGTAATTTCTAAAAGAAAACAAGACAGTCAAGCAGGCCTTCCAGTCTCATCAAAGATCTCTCCAGGGGGAAGCCATCCGCTCCAGAAGGCTGTCGGTGAGGTATCACGGAGCAGATAATCTAGAGTAAATTCCCCCTTACCACAAAGTCACCTACTCCTAACAAGCCACGAGAGACCTCTTGACCTCTTGTCCCAGAGACGTACACTGTTTCCTTCTTTCCGTCTGCCTGCATTGAGCTCCGTCCTCGGCCCCAGATTCAGCAAACTTGATTGCTCAAGGCCTTCCTGCTTCACAATTTCTTTTAATGCCTTGGAACAAAACAGGAGCCTCATATTTACTGATGTCCTAACACGTGCTCAAGATATTAACAACCGTATCCAGAGTCTCCTTTCATGAATGTCACAAATGAAGAATCATAAGTAAAAGGTAATGGAAGTTAGAGCCAAGCAACAAAATAAGACAGGTGACATCTTCAAAACCATGGGAGCGCTAAGCGATCCAGCCTCAGAGACCCATTAATATACTGCCGAATAGACACATTTTTCCTAATCTCTACATAATTTTGAGTTAATAATTATCATGATCCCTTATGAGAAACGTGATTTTTTTTCTCATTTATAATATTGGCCTTTACACTAGTTTAGGAATTAAAAGATCAAAGGAGACTATCTGATTCTAGCCAAATGGTTTTAAAGTGTATTATGAAAACCAAAAAGGAGCAGGCAGACCATCTGCACCATCTGCCTGGAGAAGACAGGGCTCAGCTCAGGGTCCATCGGGGAGAAGTTTCCGCAGACTATGAAAGGGACCTGATTTGAGTGGCACCACTGTGGGAGGTATATGAAGAAGAGAGCCTTGGGGATTTCTGGTCCTGGTGGACATCTGGACTGGCTGTGTGCATGCCTGGGATGAGCGAAGCTCTCAGGTCTATGCGACTCAGTGGTGAAAGCAGGGTGGTTAGTAAGGTGTTTCCCTTCCCTTAGTTAGTTCCAACCCAGAACTTTGAACTCAAGTGACCTGATGACATTTCTGTGGCTCGTTATCCAGGAACTTACACTCATAGTTCCTGCTCAGTACTCTCTGAGATACAGGCCCCGAAAGTGAATGTCTGCCTGCTGAGTGTAGCCTGTACCATCTCTGTAGAAGAATGGCTTCTTCTACACTTCATTTCTCATCCTGTATAGATTAACCTTAAGTTTATCTGAATGCGAGCGACCCTTACAGCAGAAGATATAGATAGATAGATAGATAGATAGATAGATAGATAGATAGATAGATAGATAAGATAGATAGATAGAGACCAATAGATAGATAGATAGGTATAGAGGTATATATGCACATATATATACACATTAGATATTGTATCTATATATAATATGTGTGTATGTGTATATATGTGTGTATATATGTATATATTAAACTTTGTATGATATATGATATGATATATATTGAATTTTGTATGGAGATATTCAAAGGAAAGAAAATGTGCTAAGCCTGATAGAATAAATATAAACAATAATCAAATCAAAAAGTTATGGAGGGATGTACAAATAGTAGTTACTGTATATTTATGCCATAAAAGATGGTGCATAGGGAGGAAAGACATTTTTATGATTCTATTTCTTTCCATGATATCCAAATTACTTGTAAATCTGTGTCTGTGTGTGTGTGTGTGTACATATATTTACAAGTAATTCAGAAAGCTTGCAAAGATGAAATGCCAGGTGTTTTCTTCTTATCATAAATGCAATATATATATATAATTATATATAAATATACATTATAATATATATTATTATACATTATATTATATGATATATACTTAAATTATATCTTATTGCATATTACATAGTTATATGTACACATATGTGTAATATATATTATATATATTGCATTTATGATAAGAAACAAACACCTGGCATTTCACCTTTGCGAGATCACAGTACGGCGGAGCACGGCTGTGTATTATGTGGTACTGAATCTCTATTGTCAAACACACAGTCCTAGCACTTTCACTGGTGGACTGTGTGAATGAGTGAATGAGCGAGAAAAAGAAGAGACTGCTGTTGCTCTGTGAGAAGTGGGTGTGAACTCTCAAGAATGAAGAGCTCTCAACATTAGGGAGCTGTTTTAAATAAAGATGAAGCCTTCCTCATCCAGGGCAATTCTTACCATTGACTTTCAACGTGATTCGCTTGTAGTCCGCACCACCATAGCTGATCATGCAGCAGTAAACGCCTGCGTCCTGCAGCTTGACGTTTGTAATCTGAAGCACAGCATTTCCCTTCAGAAGCTGGTCCTTTGGCAGCGAGGCTCGCCCCCTGAAGCTACTGTGCTGAGGCTTCAGGTCCTCCTCCCCCATCACAAACTGAATAACTTGCTTGTCCTCCTTCTCCCAGTACACCACTAACGCAAACAGGTCCAGCGCCCTGTCTACTGGGAATCTGCACTCCATCGTGATGTTGCTGCCATGCTCCACCACGTACAAGTCCTTTGGAGCCGTGATGGTAAATGCTGAAAAGGAAAGGATCCGCCCTCAGAAGACAGAAAACTCCTCCAAACACATTTGAAAAAATGGGTAAAGGGTTACCATCCCTTTATCCAGTAAATCCCAGGAACACTAAAATTCTTTTTAAAAAAACTTCATGAGGGGAACGCAAGTGATCTAGATAATATATTCCCAGCCTTGTTTAAAAGGAATCGATAAATAAAAGTATATTATCAGTGGGGCATCTCCCTGGGAATTCTCAGTAGTTATTCATAGGAAACGGATCACCTGTTAGTTCCGTATTACCTGTATTTTTATATTCATACCCTGAGGTGGGGTTGTTGTTCATTCATTCGTTTCTGGTGCTGGGATTGCATCCAGAGCTTTGTTTACACCAGCCAAGTGTTCTACTACTAAGCCACACCCACAGCTCCAGAATTTCCCTTCATCCTCTACAAGCAACTTACTTGTGAAGAAGAAAAACCAGAATGCGCTTTGTATAAGCCAAGTATATTCCTTTGAATTATCTTAGGGGATGGAGTGATCGCTCAGGAAGTAAGCGACTTGCTGTGCAACACATGGACCCGAGTTCAAATCCCCAGAGCTCAGGTAGAAGCCAGGTGCAGTAGCATGTGCCTACAATCTCAGTGGACTGGGAGGTGGAGACAGGAGAGCCCTCAGAAGATTTTGAGCCAGCTGGCCTACAGTACTCAACAATGAACAACAAATAAGAGACCTTGTCATAAACAAGGTGGAAGGTGAGGACTAAGCTCTAGGTTATCCTTTGACCTCCACATGTGTGCCTAGCAAATGCATGTACACACATATCCCCTCTACACACACACACACACACCACAAATTACTTCCATTTTTAACTCATGGTTAAAATATTGAAAATATCGAACCCACTGAAAAGATTTGGTGACTTACCCCGAAGCAAGTGACAGCAGGCTGTGAATAAAATGACAGCAAATATCCTCATGTTTTAGGAATTATCTAGTAAGGGGAGACACAGAGAGAGGTCTGCTTAATTCAATAGTTGAGCAACGAGACACTAGTAGATGTGTCTTAATATATGAATAAGCCCTTAAAGGCCAGTCCGGAAAGCACAGACGAGCCAGGTATAACTGAAGCAAGTGTGGGAACACAGATGCACGGTTCAAAGTTCAGTGCTTTTCATTTTGTAACTCAAAGCCATGTAGAACCAACTGAAAATAAGTCAGTATGACGTGATGAGATCTTTACACTGAGTTATAAGCCACCCCAGATTGATAATGTACATTCAAAATCAGCCAAGGACTTACCAACTCCCCCAGCTCTGTCATGCGTTTTTCAACACTGAAACATATTTGAAAACTAAAACCTGCTTTAGGCAAAACTTCAAAGCAAAGAACATCCAGTTTTCACTATCACTTTTCAACGCTTCTCTTCCCCCCTTAAAAATCACACCTCTGTTCCAAATTATAACTCCTTTCCCCAGTAAAGAGAGTACAGCGGAAACAGGTGTGGGAAGGAAGGAGATTTCCATCCCGCCCGTTTACTCTAAGGTGTGGATGTTTCCGGACAACTGCTGAATCCTAGTCTCTCCTCTGCTGAATGTTTTCCTAACTCACTCAGCAAACACTATCTTTTCTGAGTCTGGCTCTGTTTGGGGCACTGCAGAAGCAGAGGGCAGGCAACTGAAGCCATTCTTCCTTGAAACCAATGTCTAAAGAGTGTAGTTAAAGGTGAATACTACATTCTAGCCAATCTAATCATTAACATCTTTCTCTTCCGTGTCATTCATGTGTTTACAACTTTCCTGGGAGAGTCAGTCTTTCCTTACTGTCTCTCTGACCCGTGTGTCTATCTGATAGCCTACAGTAAGGCTTCTGACACTCTCTCTAAAACTCAGTGAGAAGACTATACATTGATCAAGAGGAAAATGAATGAGAGTCTCACATAGCTCAAAGAATAATAAATAAAGTTGGAAAGAATGCTCTCGATAAGAAAGTACATGGAAAATCTGGGGTAACATTTGGACCTTCTGCTCTATCAAAATTATAGATTCCTCATAGGTAGTGTTAGTGAAGATACAGGCAGACAGGATTTTTTGACCTTTATTGGTAAGGATGTGAAATTGTATAGCTTCTTAAAGGTCAAAACTTTAACTCTGTATGTCATATGATCTCTCTATTCCTGTCCTGGAAATTCATCCTAGAAAAAATATACTCATATGTAACAGGGATGACACAGCTAACAATAATCCCAGACTTGAAATACCCGATGTATCAGCTAATAAAACTGCGTATCCTCAAACTGCTGTGAGGGACAGACTTTAATACATGTGTAGGGAATGAGTTTGCAGAGAAGTAGGAAGGAGCTCAGAGGGCAGCATATAAACAAAAATTTACTAGTGTTACCGAACACCCCAGCCCTCTTGAAGACACTGCCTGACAGTGATCATCTGCAAAGGTAATTGTGCCTTTTATAGGGAGGACAGGTAAGTTCTTTTCTGAAAAAGATTTATTTACTTATTTTTATGTATGTGAGTACACTGTCATTATCTTCAGACACACCGGAAGAGGACTTCAGATCCCATTACAAATAGTTGTGAGCCACCATGTGGTTGCTGGGAATTCAACTCAGGACCTCTGGGAGAGCAGCCAGTGCTCTTAACTGCTGAGCCATCTCTCCAGCCCACATTTATACTTTTTTAAAGGGAGGAAGAAAGGGAGAAAATGAGAGATAGAAATCATAATTTTTTTCATTTTTTGTGTGTCCAATTTTCAAATGAGTGACTGAACATTTTACTTATTAGGGAAAAAAATCATTACACCTACCAAATTTCTTGTGAGGGATCCTAGAAACAGAGATCAAACATCTACACCGAGGGAGAATGACCTTTATTTTTATGGTGTGATGTTGTTGATATTGTTGTTACAGAAACTAATGCAAGTACTTTGCATAATTCTCCTTTAGGGAACATTTGGTAATATTGGCTAACATAGTCATTTGGTTGCCAAAGCTTGGGAAGAGGAGAAGAGCTGCTACCGACGTGATGAAATAGAGGCCGGAGATGCTGCCAAGACCCCACCCCCCTCCCGAGACGACACAGACTAAAATGACCCACCAGTACCAAGCTGGAGAAATGGTGACCACTCTCAGCACGTCTGTCAATAGTTTCCATTTCAGCCTTTTTCCTCTACACTTTTAAAGATTGATTTATTTTATGTTTAAGAGTGTTTTGTCTGGGACTGGAGAGATTACTCGGAGGTTAAGAGCACTGGCTGCTCTTCCAAAAAGTCCTGAGTTTAATTCCTAGCAACCATATGGAGGCTCACAACCATCTATGAGGCCTGGTGCCCTCCTCTGGCCCTCAGGCGTACATGCAGGCAGAACCCTGTATAAATAATAAAGAAAGAAATCTGTTTTGTTTTTAAAAGAATGTTTTGCATGCTTGTATGTATGCTGACCATATGTGTGCCTAGTGCCCTCAGAGGCCAAAAGAGGATGTCAAATTCTCTGAGGTGGGAGTTACAGATGGCTCTGGGTTCCCTAGAAGAGCAGTAAGTGCTTTAACCCTCTGAGCTCTCTCTCCAGCCCCAGTTGTTTTACACATTTAATAGCCATTTCTAAAATTGAAGATTATGGCATAATTTCCACAAGTCTTTTATTTATTGGGCTCTTAATATTGAGCTCCTTTACTGTTATGTGTTGGGTCTTTTTGTTCCTTTTTTCAAAATCACAAATATTTGTGTATTTGGCCAATGTTTGGGCAAGAACCAGTTGTGTGTTGGATTCAAGTTTAGGCCTGTATGATAGATTTCCCTAAAAAGAACAGGTGATCTAGGGAGAATGACTATGAAAACTAATACCATTGCATCTTCATGCAACACTGACATTATTTTTTATAATTCTTGAAAAAATGCAACTTGATTTGTTTAAATAGAGTTAGAGGCCAGCCTGGGCTACATAGTGAGACTCTGTCTCAAACAACAACAAAAAAACATGAAAATAAAAACAAACAACAAAACCCAAAATAAGCCAAACCAAACCAAGGACATTCACAAAAAGAGCAAAATCAAATGACTCATTATTAGGCACATATCTCTCCAGTTCATCTGCCCAAGCAGATGAGGCTGGATGACATCCAGGCCTGTGAAGACACAGTGGCTGCTGCAATGAGGCCATGGGAGAAATGGCCAAGCCGAGTACTAGCTAGTCACACCATGGTACATGACATCCATTGAAGGCTATACCTAATTTTTCCAGTGTTGATGGAAGACTCGGTTGGAACACTTATCTATTGACTATGAGTCTGGTTTAAAAGCTTAATATAAAATCTGAAAGGTGATGGGCTAGGTCTGATAGTCGCCTTCTTCAGTATCATATCCTCTCCTCCCTGGCTCTCAGGGTGCAGGTGTGAGCAGTAGAAGATTAAAAAGGGGAAATTCAGCCTTGTCTTTGACCTCTAACCGGGCACCTCTTACATGGGCTAAGAGCCCAGGATAATCTTCTCCATCCGGCAAGAAACTGTAACCTTTCACAAATTCCCAGACAAAAGCTGAGAGCCTTTCACAAAGCAACAGAGTATAAAGTAAAGAAATGACGCTCATTCAAGATGGGGAAATAGGTTTGTCCCAGGGGAAGTCCAGATGAAGATCATGGAACGCCACTTCTCTATCTTCCCTGGGGAGTGGGGGTGGGGCAGATGCAAGCTTCCTTTCTCAAAAGAGTGAAAATTTATCCAATTTTCATATTCAGAATTCATGATCCTGAATTCTGTGCTCAAATTCCTCCCTCCTCCATCCCTCCTTAGAGTGGCATGTTACCACTGCCATGTCCTCCCGCCTATACTGCTCAGCTGGGAAAGGCGAATCTTTTCAGAGTATCAAGTTCTCCTTAAACACCGCTGCTCACTGTCATCGTCAGCTGTGGATTCTTTCTGGGATGCATGCTCAGTTTTTTTCTATACAAAAGCCTTTTAGATACTCAAACATAATTTAGATAGGAGAGCTCATCTAAATGAAATAACCAGCTATATTCCAGGTAGTTACATACACAGATGATCTCAGTGGATGACTGAGGTAGTAAGACACTATAACTAACCGGTGCACTCATCAGTGGAAGAGTGATGCCCTTTAATAACTCAGCACAACGGAATATAGCAATTAAAAAAAACTGGCTAAGTAATTCATAGGAAAGCACCTGCAATAATTTATTCAGATTTAAAAAAATAGAACACTGTACTTTTACCTCTTATGACAACCCCAACCTAAACTTTAACATAGCCAAGGTCACTGTGTCTAAGAACTGTTTTGGGCATTTTCTTCCAAAAATCCTTTAGGTTCTCTGGGCAGATAGAGAAAAATCTTAAGCTCCAGCATTCTGGACCTTGACAGAGGAAGGAAGGGACCTCAGGAGATGCTTCAAGTGGAAAGATTTACCCAGTCATTGCTAGCGAACAAAGTCGCGCTAGGACCAGTTCATCATCTCTTCTGATCTAGCTACTTACCCTAAGATCCTATAAATAAAGCACACAAAATTGCCGATTCTGAGTTCTTAACTTTGCCAGGAAACGGGCTCTACTGCCTGCTAACCCATCGTGTTCCCCTCTCCATCCAAAAAATGTCTAGGCATTCTGGCTCTCTAAAGTGCCAGTCAAGTCAATTCTGCGGAAGATGCTCCCTACCTGCCGGCGAGGAGACTGGCGGTGACAAGTTGGTGCAGCCTGGCTTGAGGCTAGGGGAAGGCGATTTCCTCGTCTTATCCCCAGCGCAGAGCCCCGCCCACACTGCGAAAACCTCGCCCACCTCCTCTGGCTCTGAAATCGAAGCCGCCCAGCAGCTCTGAGGACAAGCTTATCCCATAGGATTTCCTGCAGATGACTTTAGAGTCAGCTTTAGGATAGTTTATAGAAAAACGAAACTAGGGTCCGATGTGGTGGCACTCGCCTTAATTCCAGTACTCCGGAGGCAGTGGCAGGTGGATTTGTGATCTACAGAGAGGGCTCCAGGGCAATCGGGCTACTACTGAGACCCTATGGTTAAAAAGGAAAAGACAAACAAACAAACAAACAAAAACTGTTTAAAAACGAAACTAAAAGTGAAAGTGAAACTCGCATTAGCTTTCTTGTAAATCAGGTTCCCTGAAGGAAACAATCTAAGTATTTTGGGTGGGAGTGGAATCTGGAGTAGTAGTCCGGAGGAGGGAAGGGTGTGTGTGGGGGTAGGGGAGGGTTGCGTGGAGACCAGAGGTCACATAGGTTGTCTTCCTCTACAGGTCCCACCTTGGTTTTTCAAAGAGGGTCTCTCTTACCTAACCTGGAGCTCGCAGCTGGCTAGACTAGCCAGCCAGAGTGCTCCAGGCATCCCCATCCCTGCTCTGCTGCCAGCACTGGGGTCCCAGATATGGACCATCTCTGCTTTTACTGTGGGTAATGAGGACCCGAATTTCAAATCTTCAGGCTTGAGCAGTGAGTGCTTTAGAAGCAAAATGTCTGAAGTTATCTTCAGAATCCAGACACCTTTGTAAATAACCATCCGATACCCCATTTCTTTCGAGCCCTGTCTGGATACCTGGATATGTGACAGCCTTGACATAACTTTACATATAGAGTCACACAACCTATAGAGTTAATAACAGGCAAACGACTCCATTTTAATTCTAGAAAGTAGGTGTGTCTGTATAATAGGAAATATATTTTTAAATCGTGGATTTGGTGACTTCCTCAAAGTTCCTCGACATAATGAAACCAGTTGCTTTGCCGTTCAAGAACTTCCCATCTCGAAACCGTGCCCTTTGTGAACGCTGTGGATCACTGCCACTCTCAGGATCCAGGTGGGGGAAGTCTATTCTAGGTGATGTTGAGAAAGCCCTTCTGCGAACTGGAAATGTGGGCCTTTTCCAAGACAAAACCATGGGAAGTCCACAGAGCACTCTCATCATTTAAAGATTTCACTGTTGGACTTCAAGGGCCTTCTTCATTCTCTTATTTCCCCACTTATTCACTAAAACTACTATCCTAAAGTAGTGCATTGAGTGACTGTTGGGGTGCCTGCTGGCTTGGTTGTATGTAATGAGATTTTTACATTCTCAAAGCATCTCCATTTTTAAACTTGGAAGTCATTGGGAATGCTGCTGCCTTAGTTAACCAATAGAGAATGTGAAACTCTCAACCGCATCAATAAAATTAGAATAAGACCAGAGCCTCAGCTGAGATTGTCCCTCTTTCAAATGTCTTTTGAACCCCAATAATAGAATAAAGCAACTAAAGTTATCTCTAACTTTGGTTGGCTGACTGAAAATAAAATATAGACTCTCTATATGTAGAAATCCAGTCTAAACATATATGTGTGTATATACACATGTACAGACAAAACATATCTCTAGTTAATAGTTCTTTTTTTCTGAGAGTATAGCCAAGACCCAGAACATGAGCTTTATGATATCCCAGTATGGTTGGGACTATTCAGATCTGTAGAAAAATTCACTTTAGAGAATCAACCCTTAGCTGAGTTCTCTTGGTTCAATAAGGATTTGAGAGGTGAGGGTTAAGTCACACCCCCTTAGCAGTCTCTATGATGTGAATTATTTTTAAAGCTAGAAGGGGTGAGGTGGTTTGGTTTTGTTTGTTTTACAAAAGCATCGATTAAGGGCCACATAAATACAGAGAAGCCAAGTGGTGACTGAACCTGGTCTCTCTGAAGCTCTCCATGGGAATTGGGGGGCCTGCTGCTTTCGCTGATTTGCATATGAGTAATCTGAAGAGTCACCCCCATCACCACTCCTCCACCTGTTTCTACTCTTCTGACATTCATTTTCCCATGAAGTTGAATGAAGTTGATCATGCCCCCTTCATAAGTTTTGGTATCCTCCAGAAATAGAAAAGGAGGGTGTGACATCATCATCATCATCGTCATCATCATCATCATCATCGTCGTCGTCGTCATCATCATCACCATCTCAAAAAATACACATAAGCCAAAATAGCCTGGGCAAGGAGAGAAGTACCCTTGAAAATGATCTGAGTTTTGTGATTTGGACAAAATGAACAGAGAAACGGTCAGACAAGAGAAAAGCAGTGGTTAGCCAAGGCTGAAGAATAGAGTCTATCTCTAATGCCATCACCTCTAATCTCACTGTTTCCTGTTCATACCCTACCCAGTCTATTCATTTCAGAGAGATAAGCCTCCTCACTGCTCACATTCGGCTTAGTTGATGATGAAGACCAAGCATCTCAAGGATCACAAAGTGATTCTGAAGGTACCCAGGAACAATCTGCAGGAGGTGAGCAAGCTTGAAGAGACTAGTACTGTGGCTGGAGTCTAGACTGAAAGGCTGGCTCTCATCATACCACGGCAGAGGGTCTGGAGGGTTAAGGAGCAAGGTTGGTTTCTAATGGAAACACACACACACACATATGCAGATCATTTTATTTTATTTTTAAAATTTTACTTATTTTTATATGTATGGGTGTTTTGTCTGCATGTATGTCTGTGCTCAAAGAGGGTGTCAGGCCTCCTGGGACTGGAGTTACAGATAATTGACGGCTGTCAGATGGGAGCTAGGAATCAAAGCCTGATCCTTCGGAGTGCCCTTAAGGATGAGCTCTCTACAGCCATAGTTCTCAGAGTTCAGGGACTGTTTTCTGAAGGAGGAGAAGGAAGAAGAGGAGGAGGAAGAAGAAGAGGAGGAGGGGGAAGAGGAGGAAAAGATCGTTCAGGGGAGGAGAACAGGCTGAGATTCACAGGTTGAGAACAGGGTCATGTGCATTGCACGGGTTACAGGAAAGGAAGTTAGCAAGCAGGTGCTTAGTCAATGCTGACGTCACAATTGAAAAGCACCCTAAAGAGAAGCAGCTACAAGCTTCCTGCTCGTCAGCTGGGCGATTATTTACATAGAGCTGAGGAAGGCTGAAGCCCACACCCTCATCACCATTCCCCAGCGCGTCCCCAGTCAAGCTTATCTTGGATGCTATGAAATGCTTCAGCTGAGCCACACGAAGCTTCGTTTGATTCAGTTTACACTCTGAAATGTACCCTCCCCTGCTCAGAATAGCTTTCCTTGGCTCCCCTACCCTCTTCAACCCTCCTAACTAACAATCTTCAGTTACTGCATTTCAGTGACAAACCTTGACAAGCAACAGCATCATTTAAGAAAAAAAAAAGCCTATCAAATTGATAAGATGAAATCACAATAATGATTAAAAACTCATGATGAGGGAAGGATTTGGTGTGGTCTCGCCCACATGGTGCAAAGGTTAACTACCTCCGCTCCCAGCCTTCTGGTTCGAATTCGAATTCTAAATCGAAGGTACAACCCCCGTGTGTTTAACATTCTTGGTTCCCATAGTGCTTATCTGCAGGTACAACCCCCTCTGTTCCTCCTCCAGGTTACAGACCTGGGAACAGAAAGGCAGGCAAGTTTAGTCTACTACTTCCTACCTCAGGGATCGGTGGCTCATTTCTTTCCCAAAACATTTACTCCTAGCATCACCCACCTCCTCCCACAAATAAGACTAAAGATACTGTTGCAATTTTCCAGTCCAAGTAGTGTTTGAAACGAGGGACCTAACAGTCAGAAAACAGAGGACTGAAGCTAAGAACATCTGTACAAGCCTGGGAGGCTAGATACGCCTGTGGCTTCTATTTTGCATACTTTCTCTAAGGTGTGGAGTCAGCCAAGACTGATACAGAGCCCTTCCTAAAGATTGTGAAGAACTTTTCTCAACCAGTTACATAGCTAGTGCTAATGGGTCCTTGAGTGTTCTCTCAGTGAAGTTCCGAGTTATACTCTAGACAGACAATGCTGGTAGGAATACATAATATGGAAAGCGCATAGGGAAATATGGAAATTCTGGCCAGTTTGCTTTTGTTCCCTCTTTACCTTTAAACGGTTTGTTCGTGGCGTGTTTTTTGTTTGTTTTTTTTTTTTTTTTTTTTTTTTTTTTTTTTTACAGGCTCGGGACTCGGAGGACTTGAAATGACATTTCCATGCTGCTTCCTTGGCCTTCCTTCAAAATCATGCACTTTACAAGAGCGTGCAGGTTGGAATTTGCGACTCTGTCCCGCCCCACCCACCTCCCGGCTCCGGGAGCCTGCTCCGGAAGAACACCCAAGGCCTCCGCGGGCACCCGAGCACTTAAAGAAGCCAAAGGCCAAGCTGATTGGTTGAAGCTCGTGATTCACTGTCATAGCCAACCAATCCTGGGGCTCTGTCGAAGCAAGGTACTATCCCTTCGCTGATCGCTCTGGAGCTCTGGCTAGAGGCCTCTGCTGCGGTCACTGTCCCCCGCACCGTGTTGCATGAGTGCATCGGGCCACAGGCATCTGGGAGGGAGGGTCGGCTCGGTTGCCTGGCCCCCCGCACAGCTGCAGCTCCGCTGGGCAGGGAAGGGTTCTGGATTCTGCTACTGCCCCCGAGGCTGACAGGTAGGTGTTGCCAACCCCGTTCTGTGAGTGTGATCTCTCTGTACCATTGTCACCAAGTTGGGACAAGTCTGCGGAGTGCAATGGACAGGAAAATGGAATTCCTTTAGGGAAATACCTAAATGACGGGAAACTGACTCAACAGAGCGAGAGTGGAAACAAAACAAAACGAAACACCCCCAGAGGTTATGTGTTTCCTGCTAGGGAAACATGGTTTGGAAGATTCATTGAGAATGATCGTGATGATGTGACCAGCCAAAAATTCTGGTACTAAATCGGGGAAGAAATCTGGATGACAGAAATCGCGCAGAATTTCTTTCCTTCTAAGTGGTTTCCGCGGTTCCTAGGACGACCAGAGGAGAGTCTGTCTGGGGTTTGCACAATCAACATATCCTCCTCAACACAGCTTTCCAGAGTAATCTGAATCCTGACCTGAATCATGACCTCTTGGAACTGGAGCATTAGCACCCCTGCTTCCCTATCCCCAACCCAAAACAAACAAACAAAAAACCAGGAGCAGCCTGGACTCATCCATACCCTCCATCCTCCAGGACACTGGATTTTTGTGCTCCCTGTAATAAAGTCAGTTTGAGGGCCACTCTTACTTATTGCTGATAATATTTTGTCTCTAGGAGAGAGAAGAAAATGGAAGGTGTTTGGAAAGTCCCAAGGAAAGAGTGCTAAATGGCTTTGTTTGGTATGGGGAGAAGAGGGTGAAAACACTGTTCAAGGGTTACAGGGTGTGGCATATTCATTTGCAGGTGAGATCTCCGGAGGGACATTCGTGTTTGCCTTCTATCTTTAACTGTGTACCTGAGATTTTCCCCCACAACACATCCAAAGTCCAAGTCCAAGAGTGCAAAAGCCCAGAAGAAGGTAAATCCTAGCTTTCCAAAGTGTTTCTCTTCTCCTTTCTAGATGACTGACAGGAAGGTTGTCCTGCCCATTCCAGGGATGGAGAGCTCACCCCTTTAGAAATAGAAGTAGGCCAAGGGACTGAGGGGAGTGTGTGTGTGTGTGTGTGTGTGTGTGTGTGTGTACTAGAGAACAGTACGTTTCTTTGAAGATGTTTGAAGATGCTTGCAACAGATGTAAAAATTCAACTGTCCACTCCTACATAGAAAAGAAAACTAAGGGATGTTGAGCAGCCTGAGCCAAAGTTGGCCTTCTGTTAAGCATTCCTATTGTGTGCAAGGAGAAGTAGAGACTATAAAAAAAAAAAAAAAAGTAAAAGTAGATTCCTATTTTGTGAAGTAGAAGCCACAGAGACTATCACGATGGATGATAACATTCCTCCTGCAGGCTCAGTTGGAAATGACTCATGTGAGTGGCCAGTACTTAGATAACAGAGAGTAAACAAGGAGATCCCTCCTTGATGAGTGTCTCTGGGTGCTGAGTGAGACAGTGACAGACAGGAGGGATCACTATGTCCCAGAGCTGTGCAAGGCTCTCTGTCTTCCTGGGTCATAGTTCAGCCTCTGCTCAGCCTCACAGCTGACTGGCTCCCAGGCTGCTTAATTCCAGGGTGCGTTCTTTGTCTTTGTCGGAATACAGGGAAATCATTGAAAACTGGCTGTCAGTTCGCACTCCCGACTAACAGGGTAACCATCTCAATTGATGTGAAATACCAATGTTCTCCATGCTCATCTCCTGGGTTGCCCTAAACCCAAGGATTTCCTTATGAGGAAAGATGTGGAAGTAACTGTTGTCTGGGATTCCCTCAGAATATACATAAATCCTGGCTACGAAGCATTGGCACTGGTTGCCATGGTGTGAATTCAACAGAATAAGACAGCACTGGAGAAATTGGGGACATTGTGACATTCCCCTGGGCCTTATGGTCTACTTAAAAATCAATAACCAACTAAAATGTTTCCTGAACAATCTCAGTTGTACTTAGGACAAAGGTAGGAGTTCTGACCTGCCTACAGTTTATAGCCCTCGGGGGTAGCTGTGAGGAAAGATCATATAAGATAAAAATAAATAAATCAAAGTGGTGCCTGATGTGGAGGGTGGCTCGAGTCACAGTGTTTAAGGAAATGATGGTAAAAAGACAATAAGGGGAAAAAAAATCAAAATTTGAATTCATTTCCCAGGCTAGTAAAACAGAACAACCATTCTATTTTTGAATTTTACTGTAAAATTGGATAAATCACATTGAAAATATTATTATACCTTTAGGGTAACATAAGTGTTTCTGAGAACATTAAAGTAGGCTAAGGTAAACCACAATGTTTAGTATATTCGGTGTAGTAAATGCATTTTTTTCCTCAATGGTATTTCCAACCTCCAATGAGTTTATTGTGCTGTAACTTCCATTGGAAATAATGGAGAAACTCTACAATGTGGTCATTTTAAAAATCCATTTGTGGGTTGAGGTGATGGCTTAGTGTGTAAAGCATCTGCCACTATAGTCATGAAGACCAGTGTTGAAAGCTTGCACATCAGTAAAGAGCTGGGCATGGTAGCACACATCTGTAATTCCAGTGGTGAGGTGAGAGGCAGAGACAGGAAGCTTCCCTGGAAGCTCCTGGCCAGCTAGCTTAGGGTACACAGCTAAGAGGAACATTTGGGAAAGATTGTGGCAAGTGCAGAACAATACCTGGGCTTACCCTCTGACCTGGACCAATGTGCTGTGGCACACACCCATCTGCACTCACACACAGATGACGAATATGTACACTCACACATACTTCCCATTCTTGGAGCTCCATTTGCAAAGACATGTGAGCATCCTCATCCTGCCTTTTTGAGAGCCTCGGTAACTTGGAGAGAATGAAGGCAAGGCTGGAAGAAAATGGCTAGGGGATATCAACTGCAAGAGGATGAGACCTGTGTCAAAGAGGGAGGGGAGCATGTGACGCCAGGAGGAATACTGGCGTACTGACCCTAAGACACCTACATCTTAAGATACAAGGTCAAGAGAGACAGACAAAAGTTCTGTACACATATCCTCAGATGCATGGTCTTCCTGTCTGCCAAAACAGACAGTAAGAAGGTGACTCGAATTAGATTTATAGAAGGAAAAACCGAGGAAACATGGCACTGTGTGTTCACAGAGCAGGGAGAGATGGGAAATCATTTTAGTCAGCAGTTCTTGGCTGAGTAAAGGATGTTCAGGCTGGGTAAGTATGCCTGAGGTTAGTTAGACAGCTGCTTAGAATTTACACTATTCCCTAGGTCAAGATTCTCTCTCTCTCTCTCTCTCTCTCTCTCTCTCTCTCTCTCTCTCTCTCTCTCTCTCTCTCCTTCCCTCCCTCCCTCTCTCTCTCTCCTTCCCTCCCTCCCTCCTTCCCTCCCTCTCTCTCTCTTTCTCTCTCTGCCTCTCTCCCTCTTTCTCTCTGTTTCTCTCTCTCTTTCTCTGTCTCTCTCTCCCTCCTTCTCTCCCTTCCTCCCCCCTTTTTCACTGTCACAGTTGATAGGATGCACAGAGTCTGTTATTTAAATATGCCTTGCATTTTCCACTTTAGGTCAGGATGGGGTTTATATTCTCGAAATCAATGAATGAAAACATGAGAAACCAACAGGAGTTCATGGTTATGCACGCTCAACTTCAGGTATGTGTTAGTTAAGATGCTATGTTCCTAATCATGTTAAGTTTCTGGAATGGTGCTCTAGAGGCATGTTCTCTTTGACTCCTTTTGACCCCTAATTAAGATGCTCTTGGGCTCAATCCTCAAAGACAAGGTGAAGTGGATGACCAAGCAACTGATGAACGGCCCATGTCTCCAATCCAGATACTTGAACCAAAATTTTCATAGTACTAGGTGATTGCTTGGAGTATATTATGAGCAGAATACATTCTTCTCCAAGGCATTCTGGATTCCTAGAACCTGTGAGTATATTAGGAATATGGTACCTTACATGGAAAGGGACTTTACAATGTGTTCATCTAAAGAAGTGTTTCCTGGATTATCAGTATGGGTCCATTGTAATTTCCAGGGCCTTTAAAAGAACGTGTGTGTGTGTGTGTGTGTGTGTGTGTGTGTGTGAGAGAGAGAGAGAGAGAGAGAGAGAGAGAGAGAGAGAGAGAGAGAGAGAGTCTTAAACACAACCTTAGCTTCACTCTACTGGCTTTGAAGATGGAAAGAGCCCAGGCCACGGGCCAAAAAGTACAGGCAGCCTTAATAAGTTGGAAAAGCCAAAGAAACAGAATTTCCCCTGCCGCCTCCAGAGAGACAGAGCCTCACCAGCTTGTCTCGGCCCTATAACCTTATATCATAACTTGTTAAGGCAGCATTAGGAAATTGTTATAGACCGTGGTGCTTGACCTTGGATTGTACAGGAGATGTTTAGAAAAAAAATCAAAGAGATTGCTGAACTGTCTAATATAAGCCATCAACATATTTTAAAATATTACGACACAGCTGAATGTTAAAAAGTTCCACCCACATTGTTTTGCTAAGGTTTTAGACAATGATCATGAGGCCCCTGTGGTCTGTTCTGGCTCGAAGAGTAGAACGCCCTACTCTCAGGCAGCATAAGTGAGAGATAACCTAGACGCCTGGATAAATCCATAGCATCCTGACTGTGTGCATGACCTGTCCTCAGTCTCCTGGTCTGTATCCTAGAGGCAATATACCCTCCTGAGATGCTCCAAGAAGTAAAAACTATGCACATTATATAGAATGTGTATTCTATAGAACGTGTACTGTAATGTCTCTTGCTTATATTAGGTGCTGCTGTCATTGCTATTACAAATATATATATTTTTAAGTGTTAGGGTTTCATAGAGCCCAGGATAGCTTCAAATTGGTTATGTAGTCTAAGATGGCCTTGAGCTTCTAGTCCTCCCGACTGTCTCTTCAGTGATAGGATGATTGGTATGTACCGCCATACCCTGCTGATATGGTAGGATTATTGGTATGTACCACCATACCCCACTGATGTGATAGGATTGATGTACTGCCATCTCCCGCTGATGTTTCCATGTGGGATAATGATTCCTTTGGGGAAAATTGAAAGAATGGGCAAGTTACTTACTGTAACCGAGCAGTGACCAGAGGAAACGTATAGGCTAGGAATCAGCTCTATATCTCAGAAACAAGAATGGTGTGTGGGTGGAAACTACAAGAGTTTCATTCTTATATCAGACTACATGACATCAGGATCTGTGAAGATCTGGGGACTTTATTCCTCTTGGAACTTACAGAAAACCAGAGACTCCCACACCAGAGGAGTTCATCACTGCATAGAAGCAGTGTGAGCATAATGCTGATGCCACTTCCTCCTGCTACTCAAAGCTTATGCACTCTGTGGATTTGGGGTATGGGGGACACTGAGTGTCAGAATCCCTACTGTTATAGGGAACCATGAACAAGAGGAAACTGGAGGCTTTTGCTTTGTTTCACTCCTCAAGGTTGTTCACTGACACGCAAGCAAGAGATGGCTCCGGTAGCTAGGGCCTTGCCTTTTTTGACCTACCCATCAAGAATGTGTGGGATGTTCATGGTCCTTGGTAGTCACCTGACTGACCACAGGCAAGAGAACAGCTTTAAGTCCTTCCCCATGGGTGCCAGTGAGCAGGCTTTCTGTATGTGGCATTGGGGTCGAGTTGTATCCGCCATCACTCTTCAGCTTAGCTAAACCACAAGTGAACCCAACCTGGGAACCCAGCCCCTTTCGAGCCAGAAGATTTGTCTCAACTGGAAGAAAACAGGTTGAAATTCTCCCAAGGGTTTTGGCTACCGCATCTGCGTGCAACCGAGAGACTAAGGTGTGGTCTGACCAGCCTTCATTTGGCCAGCAGATGGACCCCTACCTTCTACTTGTCCTGTCTTGGATTCCTGACTCAGCAGTGGACATGTCACACCTGAGGCTCACATGCCTTCCGCAGAGCAAAGGTTATTTTAAGCAAAAGCTCACCAGACTACCTTACCTTCAATTACTCACTGAAGGCAAATCCCCTCACAATTTGTATGCTGGAAACCCAACCCCAATATGGCTTCATTTGGAAATAGGGTCTTTACAGAGGTAACCAACTTAAAATAAATCCTTAGAGTGGGTCTTAATCTGATATGTTGGAGACTTTTAAGAGGAAATTTAGTCATGCACGCCAAATATGTCATTTACAAGCCAGGGACAGAGGTCTCCTCACAGCTTGTGCAGGAATCAACTACATTGACTTTTGGATTTCTAGATTTCAGAACTGAGACAAAAAACAAAACAAAACAAAACAACCTTTTTTTTTTTTCTTTTCTATTGCTTAAACTAGCCAGTTTTGTGGTCTCTTTTGAGGGAGCCAGGGCCACTATGCAGTTTTAGCAAACTAAAGCAGAGAGCACTTGGAGCCTGTGTCCAGAAGGGGGTGCTGGTGTATTGGGCAAGGGGGCCCTGCAGTTCGACTGCAATTTTCTACTTCTCTCCCTATTTCTATAAGCCCTGCAAAGAGGAGCATCAGACAGGTCATGAGTGGGAGAGATTTGGTCACCATGAGGTTTTTGTACAGAATGGCGCGTCAATTTCACTGCACACGCACATGTGTGAACGACCGTATCTGAATTGCGTCAAGGTCCTTTCCTCACTGCAGACTTTGCTCAGACTACAGCAGTTGAATGTGGCCCACCTTTCATTCAAAGGATTCAACCTAAGTGCTGTAGGGTCCCTACGTAGTTTCAGGAGTTCATACATTTTTGTACTTCCCAATACTGCTGCCCGAGAGAGGGGGAGAAAGGGAGAGGGAGGGAGGGAGGAGGGGTTGTTTAAGATGGAAGGGACCCACATTAGTAGTTACAATGATATTATCATCAATCCTTAGTTTTCCGGTAGAAACTGCTTCTTCTAACTTCTATTACTGAGAATGAGCTATGCAGTTAAAATGAACAGTTTTTCACAGTGCCACTAGATGGCACACATAAACAACTTTATAACTCCAGGAAACCTGGAAAGAATCCTGATGTTATTTATGTAGGATGGGAACGGGAAGCCTAACACAGAGAAAGAAATATACAGATGCCGGCCCGAGCTATGCAGTGGGACTGTAGGCAGAACAGTATGATCATACAAAGATTAGTGGGCAGAAAAAGTTTGTTGTTTGCTGTGTTCAGGGAACAACATGAGAGAAAAACGAAAGCTAGCCATGAGAGCCAGGCTGTCTATGTGCTGAAAACTTAAGGTAGTGTAGATTCTCTTAGTTTTTAGTGAGATTGGACCTTGTACATAAAAGATGTAGTGTCTTAACTCTGGTTAATTGTTAGTGGAGCCACCTGAAAAAAGGGAGTCTCAGTTGAAGAACTACTTCAGTTAGATTGAATTGTGTCTATTAGAGATTGTCTTAACTAATGAATGATATGGGAGGGCCCAGCCCACTGTGGGCAGCACCATCCCTAGGCAGGTAAGTCTGGGCTGTATAAGGAAGCTAGTTGAATAGGAGCCTCTGGATAGAAAATAGTGTTTTCCACATGGTTCCTACCTCCAGGTTCCAGCCCTGAGTTCTAGACCTGACTTCTCTCAGTGAGGGATTTCGACCTGGAAAATGAAATAAATCCTGCCCTTCTCATGTTGTTTTTTGGTCATGGTGAACCAAACAAGAGCAGTTCCTAATGTGGAACTAATAAGAAACACTTCCAGGCACACACCAAGGGGTTTCTGTTTTTAGACATTACGACAGTCAGCGATTTATGTGAATTTCTGTGGTGTGCCTATCGAGTGCTAAAATACCTTGGTGATTTCTTCTCTCAAGGGATCACACATTCTCAAACAGGGTAGAGATGGCAGCCAATGAGTCCACTACCTTGTTAAGAACCAAAACGATGTATGTTAAGTGTGTCTGCTGACTACAGAACGGCCGGGGCTTTTCTAAAGACCACATACTCAGTTAACCCTTAGTCCTGGCAGTGAGCCGATGCCAGCTAGTTAATGAGGGAATAAACATGAAAAAGTGAGGATGAGAGCTTTTCTCTCTGTCTGTTCTGACGTGGTTCAAATATTTTATGTAGGGCTTTTCCTAGAAGAAAAAAATATTTGGATCATGTTTAATAAGCACACTTTTAAATCTACTAGAAAAACTGGTATTAGTTTTAGGTTCATTGTTAGGTTTTGTTTAGAATATTTGATGAATCTAGCTATTGGTTTAGCAGGTTACTTATAATAATTAGGACATTAGAGACCTGAATTTATTATATATGGGTATATTTTAGTTTTCCAATCATTACACATTGTTTAGATGCCAAATACTATTAAGACATAATTTTTAGTTATATTTTTCCAAAAGAAGAACATTAACTTCAAGTTTCATTTGCTTCAAAAGTTTTGAGCATGAAGACCTCAAAGTTTTTAAAACTAGAGTAGAGTGAGAGATTATGTTATTACCGTTCTTCTTCCCTCCTTCCCTCATTCCCTGCTGATCCATGGTGAGGTCTCTCAGATGCCTCCTTACTAAGACACCCGCTGCCCTGCGTCTCCTTTGTTGCAACATGCAACAAAGGTCTCAGATTTTCAATCCTAGGTGTATCATTGTTGTTGTCATTGTTATTGTTGTTGCTGTCGTTGTTGTCCCTTGAAATAGGGCGGCAATGAAGCCCAACTTGGCCTCATACTCACAATTCTTCTTTCTATGCCTCCTCTTGAGTTCTAGAAGGACAGGCATACCCTACCAAGCCTGGTGCAGAACTCTTACCCTGTATCTTGTGTGAGAGAGCTTTATAACTAGAGCCCAGTGTTTTGAGTCCAGTCCTTTTTATCTTTGACAACCCCTTCTGCATAGTTAGATGGCTCCTTTCCCCTTCTGTGTACCGTGTGCCTGTCATGTCATGCAGTCCTGGGGTCTTGTGACACTCTCATCTCATTTGGGGCATCCTCTGAGTTCTTGGCTGACTTATAAATTTTGATACACCGAGTTCACTCTTTACCATAAAGTTTATTCATGTGTCAAGGACAGCATGTTCTGTGTTGAACGCAGCATCATACTGTTTAGTCTCAAAATCTTTATAAAGCTCTCTGCCACTGCCTTTAATAGTTCCCAGTTTTAGACTGATATCTACTTGATGTTTATTAGGGAGAAAAAAGTCTACCTTGTGTTAGCTCATTTAGACAGTAGTTCTTAATCCCAGCTGCATACTAGAACTACCTAGATGATGCCCTGCCAAAAAACTAAACTAAACTTATGCTGACCAAACCTCCAATTAACATATGGAATAACTCTTTTGGGGTGTTAGTATGGGTACTGGGACTTTGAAGAACTCCACAGATGTTTATGGCTCAGGACACTGATGCTGAACTTTTCTGGGTCTTGTTTTGATTTAGACGCCTTTTCATATGAACAGAAATTATTAATTGCTGTATTTATATCACTTTGTAAGATATACTCTTAGTTCTTGCCCTTTCTCCTCGTCTGTTCATTTTTCCTTGGAACAATCTTCGTTTGACAGGCGACCACATGTGGCACAGGCATTAGAGGAGGCATCTCTGATTGAAGGCTTCTCTGCTGCAGTTTACAGTCACCTAGGAAACATGAGGCGAGTTGTTCTGAGGATATTGACCATGCTCCCTGGGGAGTCTGGCCATGACTTCTAAGCTCTTCAATGCTGTGGATCCTTGAGTCCCAGTTATCTTCTCCAGCTACCTCTGACTCATATTCTCTACCCAAGTCTCTGCGTGAGTTCTCCTGGCCCTAGGGTTTAGTGACCTTCTGGTATGCTACCTCCTTCTAAGTTTTAATTATCTCTCGGACACCTTCCATGGGAAAGGGAACCAGGCAGATGCTTATGTAGCTGAGATTAACCCAACTGTCTCTCTCAGTCCTGCCTGAACCCAGATCCGCCTTGCACCCATTGTCTCTCTACTTCGATTCCCCCTCCCAGAATCCTCTCTGTTTAGGGATTTCCTAGGTCCACCTGGGGTTTACTTAGTATGCTCCTGTCCTACAGGAGAGGCCAAGTGGCCAAGCCTTATCCTTACACCAAATCTCGTTCTCCTCTCTCAGTTCCTGCCATGTAGAACGAGGACACAAGGAGAAACTGAGAAATTGAGTCATGTTTCTTTTCTTCCATCATGAGCCCAAGCTTTCTGTTTCTAAGCTTTGCCCTGTCTGGGTTTTAGAATGTAAAAGACAAGAAAAAAGAGTTTCTCTCTGAAGAATCAGGCTCTTTTCAAAGCATAGACTTACATTTTCATTTTGCTACTGCTCCGTGGATTTTTTTTTTTTAAATCCAATCAGATATTGCGTCCTGTGTTTCCGGCTGTACAAAGCCAAGAAAAGCACTGGTTGAAGTGCCATGAGACAAAACATGTGACAAACAAATATCTCTATTGACATCCCTCCATCACTGTATGAAGACCTGGCATTTCAATTTGTAGTTGGGTGCATTTGGAAGGCAACATGAGTGGAGGGCAAAATTATTTCCATGCAAGTATTAACAAGAAAGGCCAGCACAGCATGTGTTTAGTGACCCATCCATCTTCCTTCATATGAAACAGAAAAGCCTGGAAACTTATCTGTGGCTTGGATCTACAATAATACAGTCAAGACCTCAGGAAGCAGGGCACTGTCCTGTATACATTTGAAGGAATTGCCACTGCCAAAAGGGACAGTTACAGCCAGGAGGAGGTGGCACATGCCTTTAATCCCAGCACTTGGGAGGCAGAGGCAGGTGGATTTCTGAGTTCGAGGCCAGCCTAGTCTACAGAGTGAGTTCCAGGACAGCGAGGGCTATACAGAGAAACCTTGTCTTGGAAGAAAAAGAAAAAGAAAAACAACAACAACAACAACAACAAAAAACCAAAAGGGACAGTTGCACAGAGCCGTTCAGAGCAACTTAGTCTATTGTGATTTAAGCAATGGAAAACTGTCTCAGAACAAAGGGAGGAGGAAAAGCAGGTCTTACCACCCTTCCAAGATGGCAGGTCAGTAACTGCCCTTTTGTCTTTTGTGCTTAGCTGGAAAGGCAGCTGACCATACAGAATGAGATGAGAGAAAGGCAAATGGCTATGCAGATCGCCTGGTCTCGGGAATTCCTCAAATATTTTGGAACGTTTTTTGGCATTGCAACCATCTCTTTAGCGACTGGGTATGTTTACAATTTACTTGAAGAGTTTCTGAAATAACAAAGTCTTTGCCATGGTCATAACACAGTTAGGTTGACTGGAGTAGGCCTGTGAGTGTTAAACCTTGTGTATCTATGTAAACAAAGAAAGCTCCCTTAGCTTCCTCGTCTGTAGAACAAGAGTAGTACCAGCTCATCCTGCCTTTAGTTCCTAATGTTCCTATTGTCTATTTCTCTAGTCTAAGTTAAAGAGAGTTCACTTGACACCAAGATGGATGACCTCTGCGATCATCCCAGAGGCCTTGAACGGTAGCTCTCAATCCTTGTCTGAAATCCTTGTCTGCTTTATAAGAAGGATCGAAGCCCTGAGATCAAAGGAAGATTAGCAAGTCATAGACCCTCCCCTTGAGAACCAAAGAATCTGGCAAGGTGTGTTGGACAAGGAAATTCAATTGTTCAGTTTCTATAGAAGACTCAGATGAATTAAATAGCTTACGAGATAGAATACATTCTTCCAAAGGTGTTTTTTTTTTCTCCTTACAAGGATAAGATATGTATTTGCAGGTTATATTTGACCTTAGTCATTTTATTTCTGAAACAGAGCAATAAAGCGAAAGAAGCCAGCCTTTCTCGTTCCCATAGTCCCACTAAGCTTCATCTTCACCTACCAGTATGACCTGGGCTATGGAACTCTTCTACAAAGGATGAAAAGTAAGTCTTCCTAAACTAGAGTTTCTGTGTCGTAATTGACCTGCGGTTCAGGATGGGAGCTGAGAGATGGCTCAGTTGCTAACATGCTCACTCTTCAAGCAGAAGGTCCTGAGTTCAATCCCCAGTACCCATGTGAAAAAGCTGGATGTGATGGTACAAGTTTGTAATCTCAGTACCACGGAGGCAGAGACAGGCAGATCTCTGGGGCTCCCATATAGCCAGACTAGCCTACTTGGCAAGCTCCAGGCTAGTCTGAGATCTTGTGTCAAGCACAAAAACAAACACAGAGATAACGTCAGGCCTCCTCACGCAAGTGTACACACATGAACCCATACATGCACATCTACACATAAATGTTACACACACACACATCCTCTCCTTATAAATCTTTGAGTAATGTGGATTCTGATAGGATGATTTTCCTATGATTCAGAGGACCAGCATCTCTACTTCTTATAATGCAGTGGCATGGAATCAGCTTTTACTAGCTCATAAGAACTAATTGCTAAATGTTTAGAAATTTTGCATAATGGATATGAGGCACACTTGTTTTTAAAATATTAAATAAAATAGGTTTATTTATTTATAATTAAGTAAGAACAAAGACTTATACTTAAATTATAATAAACACTAAATTTCATTTAAAACAAAAGTATTAAATACTCAGAACTCACCTGTTTTTAATTATTTTTCTATTCTATGTAATCATAGATTACTTGTATCAATTGTATCTGCATTATGCAAATGAAGACACAGCATACAGATGCAACGAAGAATACCAGCTCTCATTGGTGGTTTGTGATTGGTCATGTGAGGAGTATTTACATTTTGGAAACTGGCGAACCACCAAGTCAAGGCTTAGCCTTGTGTTCTGTTGATCACCTAGGTCAGGGGTTGGAAAATGCTGACATTTTAAACCTTTGGGAAAGAATTCTAATGATTTCTATAAGTATTCTTCAGTTTGCAGGGAACTTATTGTTAGTGTCAATTCACGTTTGTTTGTGTGTGTTGTATATTGGTCAGATCAAGGTAATTATGGCTATCTCTTCGTGCCCTTATCATTTCTTTTGTGCACTATTTCTGAGACACAGTCTCCCTGTGTGGCCCAGGCTGACCTTGAACTCGTGATCCTCTTGTCTTATCCCCTGAGTGATAGAATATAAGCATGTAATGTGTTTCTCCTGACTGGTGTAGTCCTTCTCCTGAGTCAAATGGATGAGATGCTGAACTCTGAGATTAAAGGTCCAGGATGCAGTCACCACAGTGTGTTCCTGGAACAGCAGTCAGGTCCTCTTACCTCATTACACTTATGACGCCTTCATCAGCTTACACATTTCTGCATTTTACTTAAGGTGAAGCTGAGGATATATTGGAAACAGAGAAGACGAAGTTGGAGCTGCCAAAAGGACTGATCACCTTTGAAAGCCTTGAAAAAGCCAGAAGGGAGCAAAATAAATTCTTCTCCGAAAAATGAAGTCACAGTTACCCTCAAAGCACATATTATGTCTCAAAAGCACAAAATCGTTGGCTTGAATCATGGTGTTTACAGTTTTTTAAATGATCAACATTTTGATACGACACATTTTTATTTTAGAATATTAAAATTCAAAATGAATTTGTTGAACTATTTTAAAATAAAATTTCTAACACTCAACCAAATCATGACAGTATTCTAAATAACATTCAAATTTCTTGTGTGTATGTGTTTTACAAGTATCCAAATGCAAATTTAATAAATTATGTTGTTCTGAATTTGACCCCAATGTCCTGCTGCTTGAGGTCCTATGAGACCGACTTTCCACTCAGGATTCAGTTTTCCCAGGCATCTGCTGCTGTATCCTGTCCTACTGTTTGGAGGAGGAGGGGGAGGGAGCGGAAAGGAGGAGTTGATGAAGTTGAGAGATATAAATTGGGGTCTGTAGGGAGTGTGGGGAGGGAAATGGGTTGATCTTATTTCATTGTATACAAATATGACAGTCTTAATCAACCAATGAATAAACAAATAAATAGAAGAAATTATAGAGGAAAGAGATGGTGATTTCATCTGATGGATCCAGACACAATGGAATCTACCATAATATCAACTAATCAGGAGGCTAGGTCAGAAGGTTCTTAAGTTTGAGACCAGGCTGAGCAGTGTAACAAGATTCTGTCATACACACACACACACACACACATACACACACACACAATCTCATAATACTAGTATGTTATTGGTGTCCAGAATAGTTCATCCAGGGTCCCCAATGAAGGAGCTAGAGAAAGGACCCAAGGAGCTGAAGGGTTTGCAGCCTGTTAGGACAAACAATAAATATGAACTAACTAGTACTCCCAGAGCTCCCAGGGACTACACCACCAACCAAAGAGCACACATGGTGGGACTCATGGCTCCAGCAGCATATGTATAGCAGAGGATGGCCAAGTTGGTCATTAATGGGAGGAGAGGCCCTTGGTCCCGTGAAGGTTCTATGCCCCAGTGTAGGGGAATGCCAGGGCCAGGAACCAGGAGGGGGTGGGGTGGTGAGTTGGGTGGGAGCGGGGGAGGGAACAGGAGTTTGTTTTAG
>NW_022196904.1:160669051-160669245 GCF_008632895.1 Mastomys coucha | reverse complement strand
ATAAAGAAGAGTTTTAAATTTAGAATTACTCTGCTCTGTGAACTTCGTGGACATCAGTGGTCAGCGGGTGTAGTTTCAAGTCCCTTCAAGGCTGTGCTAGCTAAGGACCCTACAGAAGATTTAACTGCTCTGCAGTCTACGCAGGCCCGTCCTGCTCTTTGACGATCAGACCCTTCTTTCTGGCTCCTGTCTTG
>NW_022196904.1:160656756-160669029 GCF_008632895.1 Mastomys coucha | reverse complement strand
GCTCCTGTCTTGAGGTAGAGTTCATTGATAACTCAACATTCAAATAGCCACTCCCACAAGAGGCTTCCCCACGTACACAGAGAGACAAAAGCCAAAGCCAGTTGTGCTTTTAAGCACAGCTATGTTAAAACCTGGTTCAGCCGACCTTAGAATTGACTATTCAAAGCTTCCCTTCTTCCTATTACACTATCCTTTCATTGAATTGACAAATACTTCATCTGTAACTCTTGTATTATCTTAGTCATTTACATTAATTAAATATTTAGTGCATCTTTTTTTTAAAGATGTATTTATTTATTTTATGTATGTGAGTACACTGTAGCTGTCTTCAGACACACAAGAAGAGGGCGTTAGATCTCATTACAGATAGTTGTGACCCACCATATGGTTGCTGGGATTTGAACTCAGTACCTTTGGAAGAGCAGACAATGCTCTTACCCTCTGGGCCATCTCACCAGGCCTATTTAGTGCATCTTAATTACAACTTTTATTAAATTCCTAATACTGAATCAGTTACAGTCTCTTAACTAGCTTATTATCACAGCCTTTTATGTGGCTTCAAGAAAAACGAGGTAATAAAACGTGAGAAAACATGTTAAAGGCGAGAAGAAGCTGAAGTGGCTTTATGGACAAACATTTAGAGATTCATGGTAGCCACACTCCATGGCTCTGCCAATGGTCAGAGACCAAGTTGGGGTGGGACATTTCCCAGGTGGCTTTCCACTTCTGGAGACATGCTGGCAGAGTAAAGCAAAGCGATCAATGTGTGAAGTCTCCTTCAGGGTTGAAGGGCTTCAGTGAGCATTCAGTAGTCTGCTGGAGCAGAAAGATTTAGCAAGTAATTTTGTAATAATTAAAACTTAGTTTATGAGACTTTATACATAAGCCTTATTAAGATTTATTTGTATTTTATGTGAATGGTGTTTTGCTTGCACATGTATGCAGTCCCACAGAGGCCAGAGGAGGGTGGCCGGTCTCCTGGAACAGGAGTTACAGAGGGTTGTGAGCTCCGTGTGGGGACAGAGACTTGAACCTGGTGCTCTGGAAGAATAAGGGTTACAGTTAGGGCTAGGGTTAGGGTAGGGTTAGGGTTAGGGTAGGGTTAGGGTTAGGGTTAGGGTTAAGATTAGGCCTAGGCTTAGGGTTTGGTTTAGGTTTAAGGTTACGGTTAGGTTTAACCATGAGACATTTTTCCAGGCCCCTTCTAAGCATTTTGAATGTTTTTAATTCATACTTAAGGGACAGCCTTAAGTGCCTCTCCAAATCTTTTATGAAGTTTTACATCTAAAATGAGGAGTTTCCACTAAACTCTGGTGTCTAGAATCTGGCAGGCTCATTTTCAACACAGTGTGTTAGTTATAACTGATTAGTGTCTAAATCAAATTTTAAAACCAGTGACCAACTGAGTTTGTAGCTAAGTAATGGAGTTCTTATCTAGTGTGTATGAGCCATAGGCTCTATCCTTAGAATCACAAATGAAACTCCAAAAAGTCACAAATAATATGCTTTTTAAAAAGTCACCTTTGCCACTCTTAGGGCCATATAAAGTGTATGGAAATTGATCAAAAGTGCATGCGCTATCCCATTCCCTTCAGCTATGTGGTGAGTCAGGCTGTAGACCAGCCTGGACTACATGAGACTCTTATAAAACAAAACAAAACAAAACAAAACAAAACCTTAAAAGTACATGGGTTAGAAGAGAATAACAAGGGACAGACTTGGATTGTCAAAATTGGGCTGGGCATATAGCTTGTTGATAGAGTGCTTGGCTAACATGTATGGAGCCCAGGGTTCATCCTAGCACTGGAAAGACACACACACACACACACACACACACACACACACACACACACACACACACACACAGAGGAGAGACAGACAGATATAGAGACAGACTTCATATGATATTATACATAGTACATAGAATGTGTATACACTCACAGACATCAAATTTCAAAACCTCTGCAACTGATATGATTCAAATGTAAGCCATCTAATTGACGTGTTATATAGATTTCAACAATTCCAACATATGAATGTCCAAATGTGAATGGACATTCTAGAGACTCTCGCCAGAAAATAGATCTGTGTGTGTGTGTGTGTGTGTGTGTGTGTGTGTGTGTTCTGCCATTCTGAGAAAGGAATAGGCTCTTCCTAAGAAATCATTATTAAATACAGCCTGTTTCTCAAACATTGTGGTGTTTCCTGCCCTTGGGGGTGTGTCTGTTCTGCGAGAGCATTGGAAATGTTCCCTTGGCTTTATCCTTGTGGGTACCCACAGGTGACTTCAGGAAGGCAATGCACACTACCGAAGTGCAGAAAGCAGTTTCTGGCACTTTCACTATCTCCACTGATTTTTTTAAATACCTGCTTTCATTAGTCTCACACCTTTTGAAGACTAGAGCAGTTCCTGGTTTATATACAGGCAGAACACAAGGCCCAGAAATGGGTGTACATGGACAATCTGAAAGGTCTGAAAGTCAAGAAGGGGGCTGAAGGGTAGCAGTCTTTGTGAGGGAAGGGGCTCACTCGAATGCTTCCACTAGTAGACAGGCCTTGCGTAGCTGCCAGGAACTATAGAGGGACTCTCTCACAAGCTAGTTCACACTCTAGTAGAGTGTGATCTCTCTGACACAAACATACATGCATCCCCCACTGTTGTGAGCTCATTGTTCTAAACATAAGCACCACCTAAGGAGCAGAACTGTATGCACTTCTGAAAATCTGAATGTTTTTATACCTTCCCTCAGTATCATCTAAATCAGTGGTTCTCAACTTTCCTTCTGCTGCAACCCTTTTAGACAGTTCCTCGTGTCGTGGTGACCCTCAACCATAAAATGATTTTGTTGCTATTTCATAACTGTATTTTTTTTGCTACTGTTATGAATCATAAGGTAAATATTTGTCATGCAGGATATCTGATATGCAACTCCTGTGAAAGGGTCATTTGACCCAACCCCTGAGGGTCGAGACCCACAGGTTGTGAACCACTGCTCTAAGGTCAAAGAAGAACCTCAAAGTTTTTCTATAATAAATTTCCTGCTGGATTCTGCTCTTGTCATTAAACATTGAGTGCTGCCAGAAGTCTTAGCTGCTGTCTGCCGGTTCGCTCCTTTTCTGTTTAGAAGGATAAGGCAGGGATAACTTCAGTTAGACCAGCTTTCTCTGAGCACATTTGCTACCCATTACTGGAATTGCTTCCATTACTATTCATTGCATAGCTTCCATTCTTCTGTGCCATTTTTTTGTTATTATTTTTAATGAGACACCCATTCTGGCTAAGTCTCCTTTAAATTAAAAAGTTCATGCATTGTGATTTTACTTATGAAATCTTTGGTAACATTAACCTCAGTTGGCCATAACAGCATTTTCCTGGAAAGTTGAACACTGACTAGAAAGTATTGTGAGGGGAAATAAGACTGTCTGTGTTATGACAAAGATATGGCATACACCGGTGTCCTAATTTGTCAAACTTCATGCCTAACATTTGTGCATTTCAAGGTATATTATCTAAAATTATAATAACTATCACCATGATTTTCATTGTCATAATTGGATGAGCTGGAGACTAGAGTGTGTGTGTGTGTTGTGTGGGGGATGTGGGGTGTGTATGTGTGGTGTGTGTGGTGTGTGTGCATGCATGTATATGCATGTGTGTGTGTGCATGTGAGTGGTGTGTATGTGTGTATGTGCGCACATGCGTATTCCTGTATACAGAGAGAGAGAAAATTGTAGATAAAGATGAAATAAGAATGGTAGAACAATAGTCATGGAAACCAGTAAGTGGGTGTCCTTTGTGTGACACATATATTTCATGTGACACATACTTTCATAATAAACAATCTTTAAAAATGAAGGTATTTCTTAAATCTGATCAGTCAATTTGATTTTTCCAGACTTCTGAAATTGCATGCATTAGAAAACATAAATAACAAAAGTATAATGTTGAGTGGAAAAAACCCATAATATTCAGAAGGATTCATTCAACATGGCAAAAAGATTCTTGAAAAACAACTCCGGGTCAAGGTGGTGACATTACCAAAATGCTGAAGTAGGAGATAGAAACCCTCATCCCCTCGCCCCAGAACAAGAAAGCCAGTTATTTATAAAACAAAATACCCTTGAGAAGGCCCATTAAAATTCTGCAGTACAGTGGAATAGGACAAAATGGAGCATCTATGTCAACAGGCCAGTTGATGCTCATCTGAGACACCCACATGGCTAGGTACAAAAAGCAAGGCTAGAGACTGTAGTCTCGGCTGTATACATTAAGGTGGGATCACCATGTTCCGAGGAAGCTTTCTCCTCAAAGGATGCCGGTATCTTTTGCCACAGGGTACTCAACAGCCATTCCTCCCTGGAAACCGTAGAGTCCTGACTGCATGTTCCCCACCTCTCCCAGCCTTTTGTGCCCTGACCCCCACCCACACTGCTCCAGAAATGCCCACATTCTAGATCTACGCTCTTGGGCAATATTGCCTGGCTCACATCTCAGACACCAGACTCATTCGTTGCTAACTTGTACTTGGACCCCCAGTGTTTCTCTAGGAATGCCCATGCTCTTGGCACCAACGTCTCTACACTGACCCTGGAGCCACTGAGCCTCTAAGATTGGTGTCACCCATGTTCTTACTCCTGAGTCCTTGGCTCAACTGGTACCTATATCATACACCATTACTAATGTCGGAAGTTTGATGGGCACCAACACCATCACTGACCCAGACCCAGAGCAGCAGTCCTTTCATGAGTGCTTGAGGACTAAGCTCTATGGACAGTCCATGATGCCACCATCACTAGCAAATGGTCTGCAAGCCAGACACTGCCAAGAGGGATGCCTTCAGCCAAAACTTCTTCAGAAAATCAACTGGGAGGTTGTTGGGGGGATTGCCACTGAAGTCTCCAGTAACCCCATGACTGTGAACATTCTCAGCCTCCCAATGCTGAGGATCTCTGCAAGGTGGCCAGCATTGAACTCATCACCTGTCAGGTGACAGAAAACCTAAATGAGAAACAAGGAAGTTGAATTACATTTCAGAGCACACGAACCTAACATTTCCTCCGTCAGCTGCCAAATACACATTCTTAACAACTGTTCAAGGGATGTTATGTATGATGGATCATGGATTAAGTCTCAGAACACAGTTTAAATTTTTTCAGAAGATTAAAGTCATATCAAATATCTTTTCTGAACATAATAGTTTGAAACTAGAATATAATAAGATGAATCATGGAAAATTAACAAACTTGCAGAAATTAAACACATGTTCCTGACTGACAAGAATATTTAAAAACTTTTTAAAGATTTAAATAGAAATATAATGTTCCAAAATTTATAGGTGGTTGCAAAAGTTTTTATAAGAGAAAAGGTTATTGTAATAGATACCTTGCAGAGGACCACTGTTCAGTTTCCAACAGCCATGTTAAGTGGCTCACAACTGCCTATTCTAGGTGATCTAACACCTTCTCCTGGCTTGGACTCCTGAACTCAGGTGCACATAACCTCCCCTTAAACATGTATGCTCATAACTTAAAATAAAATAAAATTTTAAAGAAGAGAGACTACTGTGAATATCTAAAACCAACAAACCAGCTAACCTGGAAGGAACAGGTAGATTCCTAAGTACCTACAACCTGTAAATAATCATGAAGACATAGAAAAGCTGAATAGGCCAACAATGAGGCGGGGACTGAGTAATCACACCACATTGGTAGTAAAAAGACAAAACACACAATCATTTCAACTGGTAAGGAAAGGCATTTAATGAAATTTGATGCCCGTGGTGATATTCTCTACAAATGAAGCATTCAAGTCTACATACAATAAGCCAATAGCAAACATGGGCATGGCAGCTACTTATGGATACCTGGCAAGAAACAGCTCAAGGGAGGAAGGATATCTTGACTTGTGGTCTGATAGAGTACAGTCCATCACGGCAGCAGCTTTGACAGTGGTGGGGAGTTCGGCAGTGGGAACCCTGGTCCCAACAGGAAGGAAGAGATGCAACCACTTTGGAAGACAGGTGGCCATCTCTCTCCTGGGAAGGGATACAAGGGGCACAGGAATGATTGTAGGAATCTTAGAACATGGTAGGAGGTGTGTAAAGTAAGACCTATGTCCCACAGGAAGAGAGAGAGAGAGAGAGAGAGAGAGAGAGAGAGAGAGAGAGAGAGAGAGAGAGAAGGAAGAGGAGGACAAGGAGGAGGAGGAAGAGGAGGAGGAGGAGGAGGAGAGTAGATTATAGTGGTTGTCAGTTTGGATCATCTTCTAATAGAGTCACTTTGCCGGAGAAGTAGGGGTTCCCCACTAGAGTTATGGAGGTGACTAAACACCCACCCACTGGTGGTGAGAACATAAGAGAGATAGCAGCTATTATGCATGTCGTTACAGGATTGGGACGTGGTCCTTGCATGCTGTACAAGGTCTCACGGAAGTGGCAGGTGTGAAAAGATTGAATAGGCAAAAAACCTGTGCATGACAGACGTTTGTGTATTGAGAAGGTGATGTGAGTCCTGGTTGCCATAAGAGTATGTCATTGGCTTATTTGAATACTCCTGAAGGCTGGCAGAGAATTGAAGCTCACTCCTCTGGGACAAGCAAGAGTAGTGCTGCATTCTCTTCACTAGGAAGGGTGTTTCGCTGGGAGACGTCATCTGCCACAATAGAGAGGGAGAGTAGCTTTCGGGCAAGCCATCAGAGGCTCTTTCAGCTTTAGCTGGTACAGTGGCAGCACATGAGACTCCTGGCCATTCATTTGAAGCCAAGTTGACCCCATTGCTTCACCAAGAAGCATGGAATACATGGAAGGGCAGGACCACAATTGTTATGATAACTATCTCTGGGGTTTACAGACCTGTGGAGAACTGTTGGCTCCATTTGCTCTGGCACAGCCAAGAGAAAACATCTGTGGTTTTCAGGATTCTTAGTATAAAATATGTTTTTATTTAACTGAAATGCTGTCCTTGCCCAAGACTCTTGACCGAAGCACAATAAGCAGTTGTTTGGAAATAAAATACTCCCACTTCAGTAGCTAATCAATGCAGCCAAACAAAGGCTGGGTGGCTTGTCCCTTATCATCCACATTAGAGCATTGAGGCTAATACGCATGAGGTTTTTGGTTGGCAGGTTTTATATGTATGGCTGGCTATCAGTCAGACGTCCTTGGTACTACAGCAGTAGTTCTCAATATGGCCCCTGAGAGTTTCTTTTTAAATATTATTTATTTATTTTATGTATGTGAGTATACTGTAGCTGTTTTCAGACACACCAGAAGAGTGTATCGGATCCCATTACAGATGGTTGTGAGCCATCATGATGTGGTTGCTGGGAATTGAACTCAGGACCTCTGGAAGAGCATTCAGTGCTCTTAACCATTGAGCCATCTCTAGCCCAACCCCTGAGAGTTTTATTTGTGAGGTCTGAGAAGGGTACGTGGGAACTCCATCATCAGAAGTATGGTATCATATCTGAGGTCCTAATTCTAGGCGCTTGCCATCTTTCTTTTTTTTTTTTTTTGTTTTGTTTTGGCTTTTCAAGACAGGGTTTCTCTGTGTAGCCCTGGCTGTCCTGGAACTCACTCTGTAGACCAGGCTGGCCTCGAACTCAGAAATCCACCTGCCTCTGCCTCCCAAGTGCTGGGATTAAAGGCGTGAGCCACCACCGCCCGGCCGACTTTCCATCTTTCAGCTGCTAGCAATAGAACTTCTCAAAATTAGTCTGAGTTCCAGGTTCCATGACAGGGCAGGGAGTGGATTGTGGTTAGGATGTTCCAAGAACGTTTGTGGTGATGGCTGAGTTATGTAGCCAGAAATCAAATTGTGCCACAGTGTCAGTGTCTGGTGTAACATGAAAGCCACAGACCACAATAAAGGTACACTTCAGTGGGCGACTGGTTTAAAAAAAAAAAAAAAAACCTAGCTAGAGAGATGGCTCAGGAGTTAAGAAAACTTGTTCCTTCCAGGGACCCATGGTCCATTCCCAGCACCCAGATGCCAGCTCACTACCACCCTTGATTCCAACTCTACAGGTGTTGACCCTTGACTCTCAGACTCTCTTTTCAACTGCTTGGGCATCAGGCATGCACAGACATATGTTTGAGCAAAAATACTCATACATGGAAAATAAAATAAGTAATCTAGAAAACAAACCCAAACCAAAAACCTATTTGGAGTTTGTGGAGTGAGTCCTAGGGCCACAGGTGTGGCTGGGGTACTGCTGAGCTTCCCTGAGCACATGTGCTACTATTTGAGTTGAGCAATAAGCAATGAGAAATCTCTCTCTCTCTCTCTCTCTCTCTCTCTCTCTCTCTCTCTCTCTCTCTCTCTCTGTCTCCCCGTCTCTTAATTGAGAAATTTCTAAAAGTTTCACAGCAAGAAGCCCTTGGGAATCAATTTCCCACTGTTACTTTTCGTTCTCAGTAAGGCAGTAAGTAGGGAACACTGGATGAATGATTGCAGAGACAGCTGGGAACCAGAGAGTTACTGCCATGTTTTACCCAGAATGCTTGGAAATGCACATCTTCACTTTATTCCTCAAGCCCTGAATTGCAATCAAATGGTAGAATATAAGGCAACCAACAGAGGTGCAGTGGCACACAGATCATCACCAGGCCCAGGAGTAGACTATTTGCAGTTGGCAGAGTGGAGAAAACAGTAAGAACTGATCAGAAAACACAAAGCTCCAGGAAGTTATTGGTGGCCAGCTTTAGAAGGGTCTTTTAAAAACTGAGTTTCCCATTTCTTTTTGAGCCACTGGCCAAGCCTGACTAGATGTCATGGTGGTCAGGAGCTAGTGCAGGTAGAAGATCATGAGCAGAAGAATTCAATAATAGGCTGTGGGAACTCAGAAGTGCCTGACCATCTGACATAGACAGGACCTGTGCTCTTTGAAATGTCAATGTCAGCACAGAAGAGCCTGGGCAATGGGACACAGATAACATCGGATACAGAAGGAGCCCTGCAGACCCAGTCCCACCTGTATCTGCCTTTTCTTTTCAAACTAAGAACTTCAGCTAGAGGTTGAAGTCTCAGAATATACATTTACTTATAAGACTGGGTTTTACATGCTGTCAAGAAAACTCATGGTAGATCATTTAGAATAAAGAGCCAAGCAATTACTTCAGTCTCCAGAGTGTTGTCATAGCTAATGCATGCCCTGCTCAAGTGTGCCTCAAGTGTTTGTGAGAAAGTGATGACTGTGTGCTCAGTTTAATGCTTTTATTTGAAAAATGTATTTGGAACAGGAGCAAGATGGTTGACGGTTGCCTAGTATTTGGTTCTCGCTCCAATAGGAAGAACCAGAATGAGAAATATGCAGCTGTGTTTTGAAGTGGATGATGCTGGACATAGGAAAGGAGAAACAGGAACTCTGGAAGACACAAAGATTAGAGAGTGGTACAGAGTGTGAGAAACTGTGATCTCGGTTTCCCTGGTTGGGGACGTGGGTGGTATCACACTATGGGAGAAAGGGTAAGTGGGGGAGTCCAACAGATGGGGACTTCTGACAGTCCCTGCACTTAGACATGAAGATCTCACTATTGAGACGAGATTAAGGAGTAAGTACTCACATTTTGGGGCACCAGAAGCCAAAGAAATAAGAAAGGCATTAAAAACAAACAAACAAAAATCTATTAAACAAACTAACAGTTGGAAAAATCCCACAGCCTCAAAGGTAGACATGTAGGTATCAAAGGCACATAGAACCCTAAGTAGAACTGTCAGAATTGATCCTCCTGTGACATACAGAGTCACACTGTGAAATACAAGATAATCCCGGCTCCAGGGGACCTAAGACATTCTGGCCTCCACAGGCATCTATATTCACACATACTTGCCCACCTACCCCCACATACATGTAATTAAAAACAACCTTTAAAAATCTTTTAAAAAGAAACAACTCGGGGGTGGAGAGATGACTCAGTGGGTAAGAGCACTGACTGCTCTTCCGAAGGTTCTGAGTTCGGATCCCAGAAACCACATGGTACCTCACAACCATCCGTAATGAGATCTGATGCCCTCTTCTGGTGCGTCTGAAGACAGCTACAGTGTATTACACCAGAGCAAGCGGAGCCAGAGTGAGCAAAGCCAGAGTGAGCGATGCCAGCAAGCGGGGCTGGAGCAAGGGGTCCGGCAGAGGTCCTGAGTTCAATTCCCAACAGCCACATACATGATGGCTCAAGCTACAGTGTGTACTCATACACATAAAATAAATAAAATAAATCTAAAAAAGAAAGAAAGGAAGGAAGGAAGAAAGAACTTTAAAACCTGCAAGAGGAAAGTAAGAAGTCACATTCGTGGCCTCCATCAGTCAATCTGCTTACAAGGAGAAGCCTTCAGACCAGGAGGGAAGGGAATGGTTGATTCTATGTTCTGAAAGAAAACATTTGACAACCAATAAAATTGTTCTCATCAAAGCTGCCACTCAGAAATGCAGAAGAAAAGCAATGAAGATCCCAGAGAAGCAACATCAGGAATTGGTCACTAGAGCAACTTCCATCAGTGGAGTCCAGACCAGAAACGAAAGGAAGCGAGCTGGTGAAAGAACAAGACCCATGTGAAACACAAAAGTAAGGTGAAGTCCACTTTAGCAATATAGTAAACCAAGGCAGCAGAATAAAATAGAAGACACAAACAAAAAATGAAGCAAAATAACAGGAATATGTCTTTAATTATTAATAAAGCAAATTTGAGTGTAAATGGACTTAGATCCCCCAGGTAGAAAATACTGACTTCTGTCCCTATTTCATTTAATGTAATTCCTTCCAGTTCTATCCACTGTGCTATGAAATGATCGTATTTTATTTTCTTGGTGGCTATATAATATTCCACTGAGTATGTAAACAGACTCTATTGATTCCGTACCTTGACTATTGTGAATTGTGCACATTGGGTGCACAGGCATCTCTTTGGTATGGTAATTCTATTGCCCTGATACACACGCAGAAGTGAGTTAGCCTCATCTTTCCCTCTCCAATCTCAGTGAAATAAGACTTAGAAATAAGGAATAGTTTTATACCCCATCATGCTTTTCGCTGTTTTGGTTACTTCTATACTTTTTCTCACCAAGAAGTGTGTAAGATTGTAAAAAAACAAAACAAGCCCCCAAACCAAAACTAGATCTGTATATAGAAACCTAGGGGGTGGGGAGGAATGGACAAGGGAAGGCTGGGTCTGCCTGGTGCATGCTGTACACATGAACTGAAATGTCACACCGAGCCACAAGAATACAAAGAAACACCAGGATTAACCCACGCTGAAGACACTAGTGGAACTTTTCAACCCAACAGCTGCCACATACACACTCCTTTCATGAGTACGCCCCACGATCTCTGATAGACCATAGCAAAGCAAAATAGAAAATTTTAAAACATCAAAATCATATCATGTTTATCTTTCTGGTCATAAGGAATAAAACTAGAAATTGCGAATAAAAGAAACTTCAGAAATTATATTAACCTATGCAAACTGAGCAACTGATACCAAGTAAATACTAAGTCATTGAAGAAATAACAAAGGAAATTAAAATTGTTTTCAATCATGTCTACAGACTCCTACCACAATAAATTATTTAAAAAAGTATACTATGTTATATTGGTCTGATGATTGGTCCAAAAGTCATAATGTATCTCTCTTTCCTTGTACCTCTTTAATCAATGTAAAATGTAAAAGAATAACTTTGAGCCTAAAAGAAGAAAATTCTTAAAACTTACAGAGATGGAAAGAGCATAAAAAAGGTAAAGGAATTTTTTAAAAAGTCAATAGCAAAGGGAAATTTATAGCAATAAGAAAAATGATGACTTTTCAAATAACAGCCAAATTGTGTATTTCAAAGATCAAAAGGTAAAGGCAGGTCAAATCTAAAATAACAAGTCTCAAAAAGTAAGTAGAGACTAAATTATAATTGAAAAGATAGGTGAAATGAGGAGCTGGGTCTGGAGAATATAGACAAAATCAAGAAACTTTTAGTTAGAACAACTGAGACAAAATAAAGGAGAAGACGCAACCGACTAAAATTACGGACAAAGACAGAGGCAAAGTAACTCATGACAGTTGATTTTTTTTTTTAATTTTAGGGGTTTTTAGTAAGACATCCTCCAGTTAGAGCAAAGATTGTTTGCTTAATTTCCAGGTTTGTTTTTTTAAACGTGTTGTAAGGTTTGGGTCTTTAATCTGGTTAAAACTCATGGCTGAGGTACCACAGCTGAGGAGACTCTGTTTGGTTTTGGTTTTTAAATTATCTTTGCTACAAAATACTATAGTTGCTTCACTGAAGACAGC
>NW_022196904.1:160637631-160656746 GCF_008632895.1 Mastomys coucha | reverse complement strand
GAAAAAGAAAAAAACTAAAAAGGCCTTATATGCTATGTACAGCCTAATAAGTCAACTTCATTTAAAAAATTAAAAAGGAAAATGGATAAATTTCTGGATATAGCTGACTTACCAAGATTGAACCATGAGGACATAGAAAACCAGAAGAGATTAACTCAGGTAAGGAGAATGTGTAACCAAGAAGTGTCCCAACAAAGGAAAGTTCAGCCCCAGATGGCCCAGCCTGTGGCTGAATCTTCCCAGATTCTCCAAGCATTCCAAAGAGCCAAAGTTTATTCTGTCAGTTCAGTATTGCCCTATACCAAAAGCAGACAGAGACACAACAAACAAAACTATAGACCAATGTCACTGATAAACACAGACACAAAAACACTCAACAAAATATTAAACCATCAAAAAGATCATCCATGGTGATCAAGCTGGATGCATCCGAGAGAGGCAAGGATAGTTTACCATATGCAAATCAATACATGTAATATATCATCAGAATGAGTTGTAAAAGTCATAAATATTATCTCCATGTAAGTAAGGAAACCACTGGATAAAATCCAACGCTGCATCATTATTTAAAACAAGTTAAGAGGAAGTTGCTACCTGACATCATCAAGAGTATACGACAAGCCACAGCCTGCACCGTGTCAGGAGCGGAGAATCTGAAAGCATTGCCTCTGATACTTAGAATAAGACAGGGCCATTGGCTCTTACTGCTCTCGGTCAAGATAGTCCTAAAGACCTTAGGATGGACCATAAGGCAACAAAGTGCACAGAAAACAAGTAGCCAGAAAGGAAGCCAAATGGCGCAGATACTGTATGATTCTGTCTATTAAAAAAAAACAAAAAACCCACACTCCGTTATGACCAACAGAACATCCACTGTAGGATCTAAAACCAACATATAAATCCAAACCGCATTTTGAAACAACCGTACTGAATTTGCTGATAAGAATTCACAAAAGCAGGCAGGTTCACATCAGCAAAAGCAAACAAAAACAAAACAAAAAAAACCACATTCCCTCTCAAGAGTCTACCCCACTCCCCTCGCATCTTCTATGGCTGGACCTACCAGCAACTGCAACTCTGACTTATTGGGGTTAGAAGGTAACATGACAAACGTTCACGCTGGCAAGCCTTTGCTTGTAAGAAGATAGGTGGTATCGACTTTATTGCTGAGTGACTTAGTGCAGGGGCCGTGCCTTATTTTGTAATTAAGGAAAAGCTTCAAATCCAGAGTAATTTGGGGATATAAGGTAAGGGTTGGGGGCAAGAATAGAGAGGACAGAAGGCTAGCGTGAGGGGAACGGAACGAGACGCAAGAAGACAATACGAAGCACACGTGGGTGGGAAGTGGGTGGAGCTGGAACCAGAAACACTGGTGCTGAGAGCTCCCAAGGGATATAAAAGCTGCATTGAGGCACTAGGAAAGTAGCAGGAGCCCAGTCCCACCCAGGCTGAGCCGCCCAGAAGCAGCCCAGACCGGAATGTCCAGCAGATTCTTGCTCCAGCTCTTGGGGTTCTGGCTATTGCTGAGCCAGCCTTGCAGGGCGCGAGTCTCGGAGGACTGGATGGACCGAGTCATTCGGATGTGCGGCCGTGAATACGCCCGTGAATTTATCGAAGTCTGCGGGGCCTCCGTGGGAAGATTAGCTTTGAGCCAGGAGGAGCCAGCTCTGCTTGCCAGGCAAGCCACTGGTGAGCGCCCTCTGATCTCGCCTGGTCTTCCCATGCTTCCCATTGGCTGACCATCAATTGGAAAGGCCCTTTGCTCCACCCACCCCTGGGGGAGGGTAGGTTTGCGATCCCCCTCCTAGCCTTAGGTTTGGCATGCTTGAGTTAGAGTTTCAGGGAGAACCCATCAGAGTTAGATATGCTGCTGCAGTCAAGAACTTCACTAGGCATGGCGTTAGGTCCTGGGAGCCAAAATTTGGGCTATGGAGTATGCCCGGTTGAACTACTGCACCCTGTTTTTTAAGGCACATCACGGAAGGAGCCTTGCTGTGTATTTTTTTTTTAACTGGGTCTTGTAGTTCAGTTGAAAGGTTGGGGGAATGTAAGAAAAACAATAGGGGCTTGCTCACAGACTATCATGGCAGAAAACTCATTAGTGCCATAAAAAAATATTTGAATCCAAAATCCAGGAATTAAAAAGCATATACCTGTATGAGTTTAGTTAGATTAAAATGTTATATTTGAGTCTATTATCTACAAACCAAAAGTACGGATTTCAAAATAAGCTAAAAATAGCTTTAAATAAAGAATTTCAAGGTACAAAAGTTTGTAAGTTAACTCTGACCCAAACTGCAGCTGTCCTTTGTTTCTTGGTTTTAAGTACATAAAAAGAGATCATCAACTTTGTTTGACAGCCAATAAAACTCAGCCTGGACAAAATTTTAGAGCAAGGAGGGTTAAAGGTTAAGGTGATAAAGGTGAGTTAAAGTTAGAATGTCTTCCTGAAGAAGAAAGCCAGAACTTCTGATATACACAAAATGGTACAGAATGTCACTTGCCATCGCTGGTTTAGACTTGGAATGAGCAGATGTGACAATGTTATCGCTTTCCCTGCCAAATTCCAACGGCTGAAGTTGGTTGTTGGCTAAAAGGACTCTTAGGAAGGATCTTCGTCGGAGGACACCCCTGTGCAGGGGAATGATTTGGCTTTCTCTGGAGGGTAAGCCTCCACAGCTAACCAGGCATCTCCCTTCCACACTTAGGCTGTGCCTTTTGGATTCCTTGGTTTTGTTCTTTCCAGAGGAATGACTGATGGGTAAGCTGGCACACTGTTCTGCTGCACATGAAGCACAGCAGCAAGAGCTGAGCCACTGCACTATAATTTAAACTTGATCGTCCTTGCCAGGTTTTTTTGCCTGCTAACACTCTAAATTTGTGCATTTGGAATAGGTAAGAGCAGGGGGAAGGTTTGAATTACTATAAAGGGTTTCTGTAGGCAGAAAAAAATGTCTTCCTCTTAATCTCCTACTGACATCGCTGATGGACACAGTCCGTGAATGCTGAACTGTAGATATGTATAAAGAAGGAAGGGATCAGGTGGTTCCAGAGGGTTTCCCACAACACAGGTGAGGAAATGACACACTCAGCACATTGGTCCAGGCACCACGGGGAAACACGCGGTTTGGGAAGCGTTCTTTTAGGTTGTTCCTGTCTTGAGTGTACAATACCACTTGGAGCAAACACCCTGGGGAAGAAAGATTTCTCCATAAGTGTTCAGAGACACCCATCTTTCTCTAGTCAGAGCTGAACTGCTGGGAATTCTGCCTTTTAAACGTTATCCTAAAGCAGTAACTTAATACTGCTGGGGCTCGTAAATCATGAAAATATTTCTCAAGGATTAGTTTTTCATGCCTCAAAGGCAATGCAGAAAAATCACTCAGGTTAGAAAACATGTAAATGAGTGGTTTTTGTTTTATTTTGTTTTTTGAGACAAGATCTTTCTAACATAGTCCTGGCCAGTCTGGAACTCACTTGGTAAACCTGCTGGCTTTGAACTCATGGAGGTCCACTTGCCTCTGCCCTCCAAATACTAGGATTAAAGGTGTATGGCACCACACCGGGCTAGAAAACATGAAAAATAGTGTTGTTGATGGCCATCATGATTTCAGAGAAATAAGAGTTTAATGTCAAAGCGTGAAAATTACAGTGATAAAAGCAAGATAAGGATGGTGCAGAGAGAAGCCACATGGAGTAAACAGAAACCTGGTAAGATCTTAGCACTCTGAACTGCCCAGCCAGCAAAGCCATTGATATATTCAACACCCGCTGATCCTGTTTCCGTGTTTCATGATATTAAGGCAAAGTGCTGTTTTCTATACCGATGTCTGTAGTTTCCCGAATGCTCCTTGACATAAATATTGTCTACCCTATTCACTTTTCTTTTTTTAAACTTAACAGAAGTTGTGCCATCCTTCATCAGCATAGATGCAGAGCCTTTCGACATGACGTTGAAATGCCTTCCCAGTGTGTCTGAAGAGCCCAAGGCAGGACTGTCCGAGGCACAGGCACTGTTCCCAGAGCTGCAGCATGCGCCTGTGGTGAGCGATCCTGTCATTAGCTTGGAAGGATTTAAGAAAATTCTCCGTGATAAACTGGGTGCAGCTGAAGACCGCAGTCCTCCGGGACTTAAATACCTATGCTCGGATTCCCATTCACGGAAAAAGAGGGAGTCTGGTGGATTGCTGAGCGAGCAGTGTTGCCACATCGGTTGTACCAGAAGATCTATTGCTAAGCTCTGCTGATGTGGAGCTGGTTATGTAAAACCAAGCCAGTGTTCACATGCGCTCCCGCTACTTGGATGATGCCACCTTCTGTTCCCTTTTCTTATTTATTAGGATTCGAGAAACCATAACTTACATCGGGATTTATCCTTTGATATGAAGGAAGTGTTCTTTGCATTATTGTAGTTCTGTTAATAATATTTGTATGCAAAACCCACTTTGCCTTTTTAATGGTCTTATTGCTTTTGAATAATATTAATTTAAAATGATTATAAATTCTTACCACTTCATCATGCATAATAGCTCACCCTAATATAATGCCCTCTTAAGATATCCTGTGGGCTCTTCTGGCCTCTGCAGGCACCACACATGACAAGTGGCATGCAACATACACGCAGGCAGAACAGCCACACATACAAAGTTAAAAAGTAATGATTAAATAAAATACATTTAAATAACAATTTAATAAATCTATTAATCTGTGCTAGTAACAATACTACTTAAATGTTTTTCTTCACATCACAGATACTCATTAAGACTCAATTTAGGAGATGCTAGGTTATAAATATGAACAAAAGATGACTCCACACCCTAATGAGCATTTAAAAAAGGATTTTAAACATTAAACAGAGCAATGTTCAATTAGAACAATGACAGAGGTAGGGAAACAGTACTCAAATTCTCATTTACTCACTTACTCATTAATTTGCCAAATATTATATACTTACTAACACTTAATTTATTATTTGTTGATAGCATTATTAATTGTATCTGTTAGTCTGAGTTATTAGGAACTTACTGTATTCCTGACTCTGTTTAAAGCAAGGAAGATAACACAGTAGTAAATCAAATTAAGGTTCTTACCTCCATGGTGAACACATTCTGATAGGAAGAGAGCACACAGATAAAGAAGTTAAATCTATGCCATGTCGGATTTGCAGGATGGCAGGGGAAATACAAAGCCAGGACAATGGCAGAGTCTTTTTTTTTTTTTTTTTTTTCCGAGACAGGGTTTCTCTCTATAACCCTGGCTGTCCTGGAACTCACTCTGTAGACCTGGCTGGCCTCGAACTCAGAAATCTGCCTGCCTCTGCCTCCCAAGTGCTGGGATTAAAGGTGTGCACCACCACCGCCGGCTTAATGGCAGAGTCTTAACTAAGGTTACTATTGCTGTGATGGAAATCCTATAACCGAAGCAACTTGGGTGTGGGGGGGGGAAGGGTTGATTTGGCTTACACTTCCACATCACTCATCAAAGGAAGTCAAGGCAGGAACTCAAACTGGGCAGGAACCATGGAGGGGTGCTGCTTACTGGCTTCCTCATGGCTTGCTCAGCCTGCTTTCTTTCTTTCTTTTTTAAAATTTTTTATTAACCATTCGATTTATTATCCACTACCATTCATTTATTAATCACTCCATTATCTTAAATGATATCTTCCTTCCCGGTTACCCCTCCACAACCCCCATCCCATCTGCTCCCTCTCCCCTCCCCTTTGACTCTATGAGGGTGCTCCCCCACCCACCCACCCACCCACCCACTCCTGCTCCACCACTCCAGCATCCCCCTATGCTGAGGCATCAAACCTCCACAGGACCAAGGGCCTCTATTCCCATTGATGTCAGACAAGGCCATTCTCTGCTACATATGTATCTAGACCCATGGATCTCTCCCTGTACACTCCTTGGTTGATGGCCTAGTCTCCGGGAGCTGACATTGTTCTTCCTATGGGCTTGCAATCCCCCTCTGCTCTTCCAGTCCTTCCCCTAGCTCCCCCACCAGGGTCCCAGAGCTCAGTCTGATGTGATGGTTGTCAGACGGCATTTCTCAAGGTGGGCTGGGTCCTCCTTTACTGCCAATTAAGAAAATGTCTGACAGGCTTGCCCCAGCCCAATCTTTTTTTTTTTCACCCCCGAGACAGGGTTTCTCTGTGTAGCTCTGGCTGTCCTGGAACACACACTGTAGACCAGGCTGGCCTCGAACTCAGAAATCCTCCTGCCTCTGCTTCCCAAGTGCTGGGATTAAAGGTGTGCGCCACCATGGCCCGGCTCCCCAGCCCAGTCTTATGGAGGCATTTTCTCAGTTGAGGACCCCTCCTCTCCAATGACTCTAGCTTGACATTTTATGTCTAGTTGACATAAAACTAGGCAGCACTGGTATAGAAAGTATCCTGTAAATCACATTGTTTGGCAGACAAAGTTTGAGCATTCAAATCTCTGTGAAGCCATGGAAGTGATGAGATAGTTCTTATGTATATTTTATATGTTTTATGTCATATCATATATCGTATTTCACATTTAGCACATCACACATTGCATATCACACATCACATTACAGTATACTTCCAGATAATAAAACTTCATTGGAAATTATAAAGGAGGCAGTTATTAACTCAGAGATTCTTAATGGGTCAAAGTACCAAAAACAAGTGACTATCAAGTACTTAGTCCTAAACAGGACACTGACATCACCCCCATCAAGGTCCATGGAGTGTCTGTCATGGAAGAAGGGAGTATGGAACTAGAAAGCTCTAGAGAATGGGAAGAGTGCTCTGAAGTGCTGCCTGGTGGATACCGACCTACACAAACTTGGATCCTTCAGCCTTCCATCATGGACCAGGGAATGGAGCCTGGAGGTGTGCTGGTTATGAGATCTTACCCCTCCCTGAGAGGAGTTGATTTTTTTTCAGTGATGTAGTCGTTGTTAAGTTGCCCAGGCTATAGTTAAGTAACCTACTGATGCTCATTCAAGATTCTTGATTGAAGCCATCTAGTTGTTCATAGTCTCTTTTAGATCACTGGTCATTTTTACCGGAAACATTTGAAGTCCTTTATCTGGCATTTGACCTCATTTCAGGATCTTTGGGTTCCGTAGCTAAAGAATCATAACCTTCTGGAAGAGTTACATTGCTTTGCTTTTTCATGTTCTTTGCATTTCTGTGTTACAATTTGTTGGTTTGACCACCTCTTCTTATTTGGTGGTCAATATTCTCATTGAGAAGCCTATTCTTGGAGGCTAAATCTCCAGCATCATTTGGCAAGGAAAAAAAATGCCAGAACACTAAATATCCATAACGGCAAGAGCATCAGACCATACAATCTATTAATATATCACCAATGCTTGTGAAAGTGGAAGTGAAAAATGGCTGTAGGATATGTTATGGGGTTAAAATTATTTACAGGGAAAAATACTAAGCAAATGAGATAATGGAAGAAGGTCTAGGAACTGACGAATATTTTCAGCAGTGGAGCAGAACACAAAACCAACATAAAAAGAACAGTAGCCTCAATATAGACCAGTAACAAACTCACCAGGAGAAAAAAGCAGGGGGGAATTCCCATTCCTAGTAACTTCCCAAAACTAGAGGGGAAAACTCCTACAGTGAAAACTTTAAGACACTGAATAAACTGGAAAGATAATAGAAAATAGAATGGCTTCCCACGCTTATGAACAGACAGAATTAATATGACAAAATTGACCGCTATCAGCAAAAAATGTTGTCTACAGATTCAGTACAATACTTAGCAAAATCCCAGTGCCGTTCTTGACAGCACTAGAAAAGATAACTCTAACATTCACCTGGACGCACAGGAGACCCTGAAGAGCTAAAGAAATGCTCATCAAGAAGAGCAGTACTGAAGTATTTCAGTACCCAAGAGCAATTACATCAGAGTCGTAGAAGTAAAAGCAGTGGATACTAGCACAAAGACAGATATGTGGACCAATGTAACAGTATAACAGACCCCCGAATAAAGCTACACATTTACAGCCACCTGGCTTTTAACAAAGGTAGGAGATAAGATAGCTTCTTGAACAATGGAGCTGAGAAAACTGAATTTTCACATAAAGAGTGAAGCTACATTCTTATTTTCCATGTTGTATTTTTTTTTAATTCGAAATTTCTCAAAGACCTTAAAACTTGAAAACGTAAAACTTCAAGAGGATAATTTAGGGCAAACACTTCAAGATGCAGCATAACCAGAGACTTTCTGAAAAGAACTCCGATAGCACAGGAAATGATCCCAATAATTAAAAAAAAACATATGATTTTAAAAGGCTCTGTATGGCAAAACAACAACAACAACAACAAAAACCAAAAAACCAAAACCAAAAGGCCGAAAAACCCAATCTCCACTATAAAGAATTAGCCTACAGAATGAGGGAAATCATTTACTAATTGCACATTAGACAGGATAGTAATATCCACACGTATGAAGAACTGCAAAATTTAAATACCAGGAAAGCTAACCATCTGATCAATTAATAGGCTAATGAACTGAACTCCCAAAAGCAGGAATGCAAATGGCTAAAAATATACTTGAACATTCTTACCACGAACATTCTTACCCACCAGAGAAATTTATAAATTTATAAATGATTTGAGAATCCATATCACTCTATCCCAAATAGCTATTATCAATAAATAAAGCACAGGACTGCCAATGCTGGCAGAGATGTGAGGAAACAGTGGTGAGAATACAAATACATGCTGCCTGTATGGCAGTTCCTGAAGAAACTAAAGAGAATGAGCACAGCACAGCTCTGTAGTGTGTGGGAACTACAGGGGCTCCAAGTCAACCCGTCACAGAGACACTCACACACATTTATATTGCTGTATCGCTCACAGTAGCTAGGAAGTGGGGCCAGCAGAGATGTCCTTCAACTGATGGTTGGGTACTGATAACGTCCTGGGCTCTGTGCTTAACAAGAACACTTGCTGCTCCTTCAGAGAACCTGAGTGTGCTTCCCAGCACCCATGGCAGGTAACCACTTGATCCGACGCCCTCTTATGACCTCAATGGGCACCCACACTTGAGTGCCCATACCCACACATATATTTAAATATAGAAACAAAAAATATTTTTTAAAAAAATATGGTACATATGCACAATAAAATTTGAATACATTCATGAAGAAAAAAATCAAAATTACAGCCTTTGTAGGAAAATGGATACAAGTATAAATTATGTTAAATAAAGTACATTTGATTCAGACAGACAAATATTGCATGATAATGTTCTGGAGTAAAGTTAATAGTATGGGATTCTAGTAAATACATCTGAAATTAATTTTATAATATTAGAACTTATTCACTCAAGATTAGGCATATAAATAATAATATTTTCAGTTAAGTAAATCCATTCAGTCATTATACTGCTAATAATAGTGCATAGTAGTTAAGAATGCATTCCTGGGCAGTAAGATGCTCTAGCGGGCTAAGGCACTTGCTGACAAGCCTGACAATGTGGCATCAATCCCTAGGGAGCCACATGGTGCATGGAGAGAACTGGACCCAACTTACACACACAACACCAGTAAATAAACATACCATAATAAACATCATCATCATCATAAAGAATTATTGTAAAAAAGAGTTTGTTCGTACAAATAAAGTAAGGCAAATTTAGCTGGAAACAGGATACTAAATGATGTTTTTACTTACACGTAGAATCTAGACTTAAAACTATGTATTTGAGGCTGGTGAGATGGCTCAGTGGGGAAGAGCACCGACTGCCTTTCAGAAGGTCATGAGTTCAAATCCCAGCAACTACATGGTGGCTCACAACCACCCATAATGAGATCTGATGCCCTCTACTGGTGCATCTGAAGACAGCTACAGTGTACTTACATATAATAAATAAATAAATCTTTAAAAAAAAAAAACTATGTATTTGTGTGTTTATATATGTGTATGCTTAAATGTTTGTGTTTTTAGGTCATTAAACTACATGAAACTACAAAAGGGATCCCTAGAGGGATAAGTACTTAAAGAAGGTAGGAGGAAATCAAGTAGTAGAGCACACGTAATAAAAAAGCAAAAGGGGGGATTACTAAAGGCGGAAACTGTGGGAGAGGGCAGTTAGGGGAGCGAATAAGCAAGGCTGAAGGATAATGCTATAGATGTGAGAAGATGCTGCGATGACGCCCACTACTTTGCATGTTAACCTTTTTTTTAAAGGTTTATTTATTTTATTTGGTATGTATGAGTGTTTGCTTGCCTGCCTGTATATGCACCACGGAGTATGACTGGTACTGAACTGGAGTTACAGACTATCGTGTGCTGCTTTGTTGGTACAGGGAAGTGACCCTGGATCCTCTGCAAGAGCAGCAAGTTCACCTAACTGCCAAGACATCTCTCTAGCTCCATTACCAATTTTTTTTTTTTTTTTTTTTTTTTAGTATATGTGCTGCCGAAACGAGCACCCATTATCAATTACAGGTGGAGGATGCTACATCTCAGAGTCCTATGTTTTTATATTTCATGAGGCAGTTTCTTGGAGAGGACGACAAGGAAAATGAATGAATAAGTCGGGGGAAGAAGACATTTTTAAACTTTCATTTCTGAGGAGAAAAGAGCCTGTTCATTTCAACTTTCTGCAAGCAGGAAGTCCATGTAAGCCTGGAACACCCCACACCTAACCTAAGGGTTCTGGAGAAGATTGCCTGGGAGGGAGAGCCGCCCGAGGGCGGTGCGGAGAGGGGCGTGGCTGAGGCGTGGTGTGTGGAGAAGGCGGGGCGGGGGCGGGGCGACGGCCGTTGCAGCGCGCCCGGCGCTGTGGAGGAGCCCAGGGATGAAGCAGCTGCGCTGGTCTTGTCTGTTGTGGCTTGGACTCCTACTGGCTCCTTTCTCCCGGGAACACGAAAAGGCCACCAGACCCAGGAAGCTGTGTGGCAGGCGCCTGGTGTTAGAAGTTATAAAACTCTGTGGCCAAAGTGACTGGAGCCGGTTCGAGATGGGCGAGCAAAGTCCTTTGACACAGCTCGTTCCCGAGTACTCAAGGGAGGTCAAAACCTTCAACCCTCACCGTTCTGCCCCCACCTGGGAAAGATTCACAAACCCAGGTAAAGCTCTAAAGGGAAGGTTTGTTAGCTTATTAGTGTGAAAACTCCTATTTTCTTATCCTTGACTTTGCTTTGCCGATGAATTTCTGCAGGAAATAGAATTTGTGCCTGGTGTACGTGTAAATACAATTCAAAAAACCATACAAACTAATATGAAGTCTACTTTGGATGTAGAAGAAATAATTTGCTCAGAGTAGGCCTTATTAAAAAGATGACCTTTGGCAAAAGAGGTTGCTATGGTTTCATGTGTACCCCAAATTCCATGTGTTATAAAATTAATCTCCAGGGCAGCATTAGGAGGTGAAGTGAAGGAATTACACGCTTTTGAAATGAATTCAGGCCATTATCACAGACGTGGATTGTCCTGAGTGAATCTGTTGCGAAATCAACTTCATCCTCCTTTTCCAGCACCTCCGCTATGGGATGATGCTACAGGAAAAGTCCTTGGACCCTGTAGCATCTCCAAATCATGAATCAAATAAATTCTTGTTCATTTGAAGTTAACCACTGCCAAGCATTGTCAGAAAATGGATCTAGGTGATGAGGGACTAGCCACATAGACAGGTAGCTCGAACGGGGGAGTTTATTTAGAGGAAACAGCAGGGGGAAAGACACTGTTATCTGAATTAGACGAAGAGCAAGGAGGTCAGGATGTCTGGAACAGGAAGGAAAAGAAGCCGCAGCATAGGGCAGTAAGGTTCGTCCAAAAAGGCCAATAGAGGTAAGAAAGCAAAATCATCAGAGCGATTCATGTGAAGTAAAAACTTAATAAAGGACATGGGGAAGGAAGGACAAGGGCGGATGAGATGAATCTTGGCATGGATAGTTCATCTCTGCAGATAGGTAGAAAGGGAGACTATAAGGGGACAGATGAAAATTCTCTGGTTTGCAGCCGTGCTGAAGGTGAATTAGCACGATGAATTGCACAGACAGATTTCATGGTCCTGACCTACTGCCTTTCTCCTACGTGTAAAATGTGTCTGTAGATTCACTTAACTAATTCTATAGTTTTTTTTTTTCAAAGTAGTATTTGTAAGTGAAACGACTTATCAGAACTTTAAAAAAATTTCAGTGTTCTTACTTGATTTGGAAATAAGGAATTAATGAGAATCACAAAATGAAATGGAACTGCTTGTAAACTACCTTCCTTTAAAAATAAGTGGAATTCACCTCTAAAACCATCTATGTGTAACTACTTTTGCTTTTTATTTCTTTGTCATCGATGTGCTTAACTTTCGTATATCTGTGTCTTTCAAGGTTTTCACAGGAATTCATTTCAATTTGATTTCAAATATTAAAGAATTAATAAGCATCTATTATCTATACTATTTCTTCTTTTCTTACTGTATTTTGTTCCCTTTAATCTTTGTTTTCTTGTTTAGTTATAATTCTGTCTTACTCATTGTAATAGCAGAAAAGGGCAGAAAGCTCCATCCTCTAGCTTCAGGGGACAGAGAACCCCTGGCAAAAACTCACAATGAGAGAGGGAGCAGGGAAGAAAGATCCAGTAATGGATTCAGAAAGACCAAGAATCTACATAGACTCTAAATTCCTCTATCTCCTTTCTTTTCCTTTTCTTCCTCCTCATTCCTCTCTTTTTTTCCCATCTGTATTGTGTTCCTTTATTCTATGACAAGTCTCATGGAATCTTTTCAGTCTTGAAACTCACTATTCCTCCTCCTCTTCTTCCTCTTCCTCCTCTTCCTCTTCCCTTCCCTCTTCCATCTTCTTTTTCTCCTCCTCCTCTGCCTCTACCTTCTCCTCTTCTTCCTCCTTCTCCTATTCCTTCTCCTCCTCCTCTTCTAATTTCATACTGCAGAAATATGACTGAGCTGATTAGTTTCCCCACACAGCATGGATCATCATCCCCCACAATAGATTTCTTTCTTTCAGATTACAATGGGGTTATAGGATTCAGAGTGCAGCTCACGGAGCTGAATCTGTGGTTAAAGCCTTGGGAAAAAATTCTCCTCCTAAGCAGTACTAAATGTGACCACAGTAGACATCCACAATGTCTCTGAATAATTACATCCAGGAGTTATTTTTGTTTCTATCATCCAGTGTCCAATAATGTTGAGTTAAGACAATGTAACAATAAATCTGTACTTGGAGCACAACTCCACTTGCATACTTCTTTATATTTCATTAAAGAACAAAATGCTTCTATTAACCACATAAAAAGATAGACTGATTGGAAATAATCAAAGGCAAACACTGTAAACAAATAAACGAACACAGGGTTTAATGGGTATTTCAACAAAGGTAACATATGAAGCCCATGAGAAGATGTTCAGAATCACCACAGGATCCAGCAATTCTACTCCTAGGCTTATACCCAAAGGACTGAAAACACCAACACATAAAAACATGGGTGTGAATAGCCAGGGCAAGTATCATTCATAATAGCCAAGAAGTGAAGACCACCAAGGTGTCCACAAGCTGAAAGATGGAGGAGTGAAATGCATTGTGGGAAATTCACACCCTGGGAAGTTATTTAGCCATGAAAGGAATAAAGGAGAGGCACATATGGTTAAACATGGTTATATACACGGGAAATACTATGCTAATTGAGAGGGAGACAAGAATGACCACATATCAAACACTACCACATGTGTGAGATGTACAGAACAGACAAATATATAGGGGAGAGCATCACTGACGGTGCTAGAGGGAGAGATGGTGGGAGAGACTGTTAGCAGTGGCTTCTGGCTTCCTGTTTGTTTATTTGTTCTGTTTGTTACTGATTTTGAAAGGTAAGAGGAACATTCTGGAATTAGAAAGTGGCTCTGGCTGCACAACCTTAAAAACCCAGTAGGCACCACTGATTTCAGTGTGTTGTAAAATGCTGAATTTGACAGCACATGAGCTGTATCATGATAAAAAAGTGTTGTTACAAAATATTCAAAAGTTGCTAAGCCTTCTCATAGGAAAACACCGCAACTATTTTACTTAAAAGCACATTGCCTCTGAATAGCTGTACTTTTCAACTTTTACTTAAAATGTTTTTTAAATAATTATCTGATTTTAGTATTGTAATATTAAATTTGTATCTAATAGAAGATTTGGATAACTAGAACTTTTTCCCCCACTGTCTCTCGACAGTCCCCGCAGGCGTCTCTCAGGAGAAAGCAATACACTCTTGGGAACCTCAAACACTGCCCAACTATCAGTTTGAAAAGGCAGCACTGCTTCCTGAGGCAAGCGTGTTTTCATACCCCAATGGCCAGTCCTATGTCAAGAGCGTGAAACTTCAGAAGAAGAGCACAAACAAAATGAATGCCTTCAGCAGTTTATTTTGGGGGAATCATCCCCAAAGGAAACGCCGAAGTTTTGCAGATAAATGCTGTGCCATAGGATGCACCAAAGAAGAGCTGGCTATTGCCTGTCTCCCGTTTGTTGAATTTTAAACCTTAATGATTAAACAAACATCACTGGTGAAAGAGATGTACAAACTGTCATAGAAACTATGCTCACTTAATAAAAGCTTACTAAATCTAATTTACTATTTATTTGTTCTTGCAGTTCTGGTGCAGGACTGAACCACACTAGAGAATATTGGCAAGTAGTTTGCAGTATTTTGTGGTCGTAACGAGAATCTTAGTATTTAGTGACTCCTATTTTGTTGTACATTTTTAAAGAAGATGTATAGGTGCCATGATCCGTGTAGGATCTATCAAACTACCTATTTGGATTTTGTCGTGGTTGAAAGCTCTTAAAGCTGAGTTTACATGGACTGTGGAATGTTATACATTCTGTCTAGATGATAAAAAGAAGACTCATGTCCATAACTACTGGGCTCATCTCCAGCTCATCCAACTCATTTGTCTCAGCAACTTAAAGCAACTAACTATGCCCCTCACACAAGCTATTGTATTGTGATAATAGACACATTGTTTTAGGGTCTTGAGTTTTACTCATGCACCATTTCTCTGCCGAGCCATCTCACCAGCCCCCTGGGAAACAATTTTAATGCTATAAAGTTGAGCAAAACTTGAAGGTTCCAAAGTTGAATTCTCACCCACTAAACGATGAGTAAGCATTACTCGATTGCAAGCTTTCTCTCGTCTTCTCTCGTCTCCTCCCCGGGTCTGCGCTATAAAGCCCTGCTCAGTGTGACATATTTCTGACCCTTCCCAGCTGCATTATGTCATAGGACAGAACTTCTTTTCCACTCAAATCTACATTGCTGATGCATTTGTAAAATGTTTTGTTTTTCGACTGCTTTCAAAATTTACCCTGTACATTTATCTTTGTAAATAGAGAGAAGTACTGTTTTTGAAACAAATTTATGTTGTATAATGGTTGAATGGGTCCACATGGCTTTAGATGAAAATGAACCTTTAATACAGACAAAACTTTAGCCCTGTTAAAGAAAAGCAACTCTTAACATTAGATCTAGCCATTATGGTATGGAGGGACAAAGAATAGTCTCCAACCTCAGCAAAGCTTTAAGCACAAGAGTAAAGAAAGGCTCACCAGACTGCAGGACACGATCTGGTGCTGGCTAAAAGTTAAAGAAGGATGTCTTTGGTCAACATAGTAAGCAGACACTGTAAAGGACCTCTGTTCTTCCGATCCTATTCAGTGGTGCTGGGTGAAGAATCATTTTTAAAGAGATCTTTTAATCAAGCTTTTAGTTGGAGGAAGCATAAGTCCCTGCAGTAATCGAAAAAGTAATTTTTAATTTTTAAAATTCGCATTCAAAGTATATTGTCATGGTTCTACAGAGGAACTGAACCAGTAGAATGATTGTATGTTTATTGGATTTGGCTCACAGAGTTCTGTCAGGGTAGTCCACCAATGACCATCTTTGGAGAGCTGAGACCACAATGCCTCCGCAGCCCCAGTCTGGTACTGAAGGCTTAGAGGATTCCTAGAGAGGCACTGATCTTCATTCCAAACTAGTCTACACTGGAAGCTTGAAGAAATTGGGTTCTGATACCAGAAAAGGAATGTAGCAGCAGTGGCAGTGGCAGTGGCAGTGGCAGTGTAGATGAACTCACAAACAAGGTAGGAGAACTGGTCAGACAGAAGGCAAAGGGACAAAAGCCAAAAGCTTTCCCCTTAGACCTCTTTATACCTGGGTTGCCACCAGAAGGTGTGACACACATTTAGAGTGGATCTTCCCGCTTAATTTAGGAAAATCCCTCACGGATGTGTCCAGATATTTTTCTTGCAGTTGAATCCAGACCAGTTAAATTGACAAGACTAAACTCAAAGAGACAGAGAGAAAGAGAGAGAGAGAGAGAGAGAGAGAGAGAGAGAGAGAGAGAGAGAGATACCTCTCATTATTGCACCTTAGCACATTTTGTCTTCTTGATCCTCCCCTTTTTCTGCTCTCCCCTCCCATCCCATTGCTCCCCTGCCCTACCCACCTCGTTCTCTACAGGAGCACCCCATTAGACTCCCATGACATATACATTCCATTACTCTCTCCGTTCCTTAAGCCTTCTCTCTCAGACTCTTGGTCCCTGCCCCAGTTATACACACATATGTATCAGTTAAAATCATAGGATCATGAGAGGAAATATAGTGTCTTAGGGTTTTACTACTGTGAACAAACACCATGACCAGGGCAAGTCTTATATAAAGGACAGCATTTAATTGGGGCTGGTTTATAGATTCAGAGGTTCAGTCTATTATCATCAAGGTGGGAGCACAGCAGTGTCTAAGCAGGTGTGGTGTAGGAGGAGCTGAGAGTTCTACATCTTTATCTGAAGGCTGCAAGGGAAAGATTGGCTCACAAGTGCTTAGGAGGAGGGTCTCATTGCCCACCCTGACAGTGACACCCTTCCTCCAACAAGATCGCATGTCCTAATAGTGCCAGTCCTTCAGCCAAGCATATTCAAACCACCACTTCCACTTACTTCTGGTCCCTAAAGGGTCAAACACCTGAGTCTATAGGAGCCATACCTACTCATAACATAATGCAAAATACCTTTAGTCCAACTTCCAAAGTCCCATATTCTATAGCAGTCTCAATGCTAAAAGTTCAAAGTCTCTTCTCAGATTCATCCAACCACTCAACTGTAATCTCCAAAGTAAGAAAACCAGCTGGACAAAATCCAAACTTTCCTCAGCAGATATTCCATGGCTCTGGCATCTCTAACATCTTGGGGTGTCCAAGGCAACACCAGTGTTACTGCTTCTTGTTCCAATGTCTGGGATTCACACATGATCTTCTGGGTCACATCTCCACTTCTGCTCTCTGTAGCACTCTAGGCTCTGGTTGACTCCACTCCACTACTGCTGCTGTCTTGGTGATCATCCCATGGTACAGGCATTTCCAATATGCTAGGATCTTCTGCTACACATAGTCAGTAGCCTCTCATAGGCTCTCTTTATGGTGCCAAACCTCAGCTTCTTTGCATGACCCTTTCAGTCCTGGCCTGTCATCTACAACTGAGGCTGCACCTTCACTAATGGCCTTTCCTGGCCTCTCACAAGTCCAAGTCTCAGCTGCTTTCCATGATCCCTTCATGCCATCAAAACCAGTACCACTTGGGTGTTTCTTACATCTTACCAAATCCAGCTGCAGCAAGAGGTCCAACCTAGAGTATCTCTGGAACATGGCTTCTTTGTGCTCTCAGAAAACACATCCCAGAAGATTTTACCTCGGTGATGCTGGTCTCTTTTTAATCACCACTAATTTCTTGGCTCCAGCTAACCAACATCAATTGTCCTAGTAGTCCCTTCTATTTTGGATTCTAAAACCAGAGCTATATGGCAGAAGTTGTCATGTGCTTGTTGGAGCTAGAACATGGTTCCTTTGTTCTATTACAGTATTACCAGCTTTCTGTTTTCCAACTTCTTCACTGCCTAAGCTTGTATGTCCTGGAATTTTCTTTGTAGGTTGACCTTGAACTCAGATCTGCATAGCTGTGTCTCCTGAGTGCAAGGATTAAAGATGTGTACCACCACACCTGGACTTAAACTTTTCTTCACCTAGAACCTGTTCTGTTCTAGGCTGGCCTTGAACTCAGAGATCTGTTTGCCTTTGTCTCATGGAATTAAAAGTGTATACCACCATGCCTGAGCCAAAACTTTTCAAGGCTACTATTCCCCGAGATCTGGATCAAAAGCCTGTGTTTTCCAGCCTCAAGATCTGGATCACAAGTGTGCCTTCCATTCCTGGATTTTAGCTTATTCCAGATTAAAAGTCCAAATAAAAACAATGATCAGGTCATAATAATGTTTAGATATAATTATCCCTTCTTCAATTGCAAAAGCCTATGCTTAGCTGGGTGGGATCTTGCCCCAAGGTCAGCACTCCCCTCATCCCATTTGATGTCCTTGAACACAGGATTTAGCTTCATTCTACTTCCTGGAGCCCCTTTTCTCTTTCCTTGAACCATACATTTTGCATTTTTCCTTTCTGTACTTGCCACTTCTCATTAAAATGCTCTTCAAAAGAGCGGACTTTAGTAACCACACAACAGAATTTATAACAGGCTGGTTTTAGACTTCCTCTGTCAAAGCAGTTAATCTAAATTCCTTTACCTTAGCCTCAGGCAGACTCTTTGGACAATGGCAAAAAGCAGCCACATTCTTCACCAAAATATTACAAAAACATCTCCAGGCCACAAACTAAAAGTCTACTCCTCTGAAACCTCTTGAGCTAGGTTCCTGCCTTTCAAAGCACACTCAGGAACACTGTCTTCCATGCTTCTGGTAGTATGGCCCATTAAGTCACACCTAAAGCATTCCACTGCTTTACAAAGTCCCCAGATCCACATCACTCAAACGAAAGCATGGTCAGGCCTATCACAGCAATACTCCAGTCTCTGGTACCAACTTCTGTCTTAGTTAGGGTTTTACTGCTGTGATTGAAAAAGAAAATAAAAATTTAGCAGGTACTTGCCCACGTAAGCCTGAGATTGAAAGAGTTAAATTTGAGACCAGTACTGAAAACCACAGGAGCCAGGAGCCAGGCCTGCAAGAAGCTGCTGGCCAGGCCAGGGAAAAGCTGTTAGGAGAGCACAGACCAGGGGAGTGCAAATCTCAGAGATAAGGCAAGGAGGTGCTCAGAGCTGAGGCGCCTGAGATTG